>NC_059354.1:47332500-47467500 GCF_019703515.2 Myxocyprinus asiaticus
GCTACCCAAAACATTTGACCAAAGTTAAACAATTTAAAGGCAATGCTACCAAATACTAACAAAGTGTATGTAAACTTCTGACCAACTGAGAATGTGATGAAAGAAATAAAAGCTGAAATAAATCATTCTCTCTACTATTATTCTGACATTTCACATTCTTAAAATAAAGTAGTGGTCCTAACTGACCTAAGACAGGGAATGTTTTCTACAATTAAATGTCAGGAAATTGTGAAAAACTGAGTTTAAATGTATTTGACTAAGGTGTATGTAAACTTCTGACTTCAACTGTAATCTTGATTTGGTATAATAACACTTACATGACAAAATATGAAAGAAAATGTTTGAGAAAAATGCACATAATAATTTCTCATTAAAATAAAGTTCTTTAATACACAATATAAATGCTCAAAGCTTAAATAATAAGAGTTGCTCATATACCTTTCTCTACAAGAAAAGATCACAAACAAATAAACCTTCAAAAATACTGGGCTACATTCAGGCTGATTAGGTGCAGAATGGGCAATAGAACTGAACAGAACCTGTCCTGAAAAGTATGTGAAAGTGTATATATTTTTATTTTTAAATATAAATATTCTACATATTATCAATTAATATCATATCATGAAATTGTATATATTATAATGATATGAGCTGTTGCTGTTTGAAATAATGTGTACAATCTGCAAGTAATTACATTGAGTTTACATTCATTTGTATAACGCGCGATAAAATGGTTCTGTCACTTTAAGAGTTCAATGTGCATCTCCCAGATTCGCACAGGTGTTTCTGTTCCTTTATTAAGGAGAGAGAAGTCTCTAGGTTTGTTTATCACATTTGTGCTATGTGTGCTCAAAATTGAAATTTCTTTCAAATTTTTTATCTGACTGCAAAGAACTGAAAAGAACAGAAAGGATCTTAAAAGACACATTATTTACTGAAAGTGGAGGATCTCATCTTTGATGGAAACACATTACATGGAAGAAATGTTCTCTTTAATCTCAAGCACTTTTCAACAAAACAAAGCGATTTTCCTGGTATTCCAGTACTTAAATTTCTAAAAGCTAAATTCAAGCATTTTAAGCACTTCAAGGACCTTGTGTGAACCCAATAAACAATGTAGAAAAAAGCGCAGAAGGGGTAAAATCAAACAATAGGAAGATTGTGATGTTTGTGGGGTCATTTCATTTATGATCACAGGGGCAGAAAACAATGTTGCAGGTTTCGAAATATCGAGTTTTGTCTCTATATGGTTCATCATTTTTTTTGGTTCACGATACATCTAAATTCTAGATATCGTTCCATCCCTACTTTGCACACATCCTGACAAATTTAATGTTATTGTTAGCAAACGCTACTGTCTTGTGCAGATCATGTGACCGTTCGTGACGCATATAAAACACATTTAAAAGTGTGACTGCAAATTACATTTGAGCTATGGCAGAGGGGAAGATAATTAGTGAATAATGCAGGAGTCGAAACGACATGAGTGTAAGTAAATTATTTAATTGTTTTTTATTTTGGGGTGTAATATTCCTTTAAATCCAGGTGCACACTATTTGATTTTCGCCATCAAGACAAATTTCAGGATTTGATCAAAGATTTCATTTGTCTTAGGGCAAATCTGGCAATCTTGGATCACTAAAGGCCAAAGGGTAACACTTTATTTTACAGTACGTTTACTTCCCAGGTTCATGTGTAGTAGTTAAAAATAAAAAAGGTGTAGGAACAGGTACTTACTTCACATATTGGAAATGTACATGCACAATACCTATTATGAAACATTATAGTACTTTCCTGGTTCATAAATGGCACATATGTAGTAGCTACAAATAAATAGGGTGTAATTACAGGTACTTACTTATATATTGGAAGTATATTTTAGTACTCACCAAATATTTAGATAGATACTAAGTAGTCCTGCAGTAATGTCTATTTAGCAAACACAAGATCTGTTAATGCTAAATAGCAATGTGAAATGCAATTTATTTTATAGTCCTGTTTCCATGGTACTTCTAAGGATTTGCGAGTCAACATACCTGGTAGTGCTGTCTATGACTTGCACTTAAAAGGTACAAACAATTAGACAAAGATACTTTCAGGTACTTTCATCATTCATAGTGCACATAAGTCAAAGATTAAGCAATTACGTTCATAAATCTTTGGTACATACTGTGATATTACCATCCTTACCCAGGTAACTGCTGACAATTTACAAATATCATCTGATTACATGCCAACTAATTGTGTAGTTTGAAAGTTTTTACTTTGTACCTAATCAGTAGTTTCCCGATTATTTAACACACATGCACATAATTATTAAATATTGCATCTATGATGTACAGTATAGACCATTTCAAGGACTATTGGAAGTGACTTTTTTTACCCACACCTATCATATTACTTCTATAGACATGGATTTAACTACATGAGTCGTATGGATTACTTTTATGATTCCTTTATGTGCTTTTTGGAGCAGTAAAACATTCTGTCTAAAATCTCCTTATTGTGTTGCATGGAAGATAGGAAGTCATATGGGTTTGGAACAACATGATGATGAATGATGAATTTCCATTAATAATAATAATAAAAATGATAATTCTGTAATACATGTTAAATGTGTATTATGTAATGGAATGTAGGGAGTTAACGTCCATTATGTCATTTGTGAAAGTAACGAGTTACTCACTACTTGAATTATTTTTTAATTGGATACTTTCTTACTCTTACTCAAGTAAATATTTACTGTATGTTAGCACTTTTACTTCTACTTGAGTAATTATTTTTTTAAAGTAACTGTACTTTTACTTGAGTACAGTTTTTGGCTACTCTACCCACCTCTGGTTCCGTTTATATACCAGGAAAGCACTATAATGTTTCACAATATTTTCTGTGTATGTAAACTTGCAATATGTAAAGTAAGTACCTGTTATTATACCCCTATTTATTTGTAACTACTACACAGTGAGACCTGAGTGTGACTGCTGCGTGCATTTTTCATTTGCCTTTTTGATTTGTAACTAGTAGCTCCCAATAAACATGCAAAAAAAAAAAAAAAAAAAAAAAAATTGTGAAATTATAAATAATACCAAACTATAGAAAGTCAGATTTTTTTTTAATCAAATTGTTTATTATACTTCCAGGAGTGTTGGTTATTCGTGTTTTTGACACGTTACAGACATTACAGCTGATTTTCTGTAAAGCTGCTATGGAACAATGTGTGTTGGGAAAAGCACAAATAAAAAACTATACGAATAAAAATGATTTGACTTGATTTGACTTTTATGTTACAAAGTTTTTTTTCTACTTTGACAACAAAATCTCAATGTTCTCTCTTTGCACTGTCAAACAAACCAGTGATTGCCTGTGCTGAAGCATTTTTCCAATCAGAAATGAGCATAATTAATTCTGATTCAAAGTAATGTCCAGCATCATCAAATCACTGCCAACCATGTTAAAATAAAATGTATCTTTATAAATTCTGAATCTATGCACTGATTATCATTGTCTCATGTCTGCCAAACATGTTGAGTGGTGCAAACATCATCTGCAGCCTGAAACTGAACTTTAGGTTGGATTTTAGGAGTGAATGCACTTAGCTGCATAGGAAAGCTATAAGATGCTTCCTTGCTCCCTATTTAGTGAATGACTTAACCTCCAGTGTCGCTGTCTGTCTGCACTGATCCCAGAACAGTTCAACCTTATTTTCATTCTAACTCCATATAAAGCCTCTGAAAGCAACATTTTTCAGCTTTTGGATGAACCCATCCATCTATCTCAATGTGATAATGCACAGTAAATATACTGTAGAATTTCTACGGAAAAATAGTGCTAAAGTACACATTAGTGTACATTGTGTTTAGCAGAGTGCCGTTTCACGATAAATCGCTCAAATTTTAAAAATGGCATATCAGATGAAACTTGAGACTCTAATCTTTTGACTCAAACAGGTTTCAATGTAAAAACTTGATTAGGTTTCTTACCAGATGTAATTTTGTTGGCGTTTCTCCCAAAGACAAACTCCACTGTGATCAGTGCCATGTTGATTTGTCACATGACTTTGTACATCAAAAGTTTAACCATTACTGACAGCCCAGAGTCTTCTGAACTGAGATCACTCCGTTAATTTAAATGTATAAATTAATTTAAATTATGTGATGCGTATAGCGAGGCCAAATTACAACATCCACGCATGCGTACGCAAGGTCGCACGAGGGTATACTTCGGTTTTCCACATGAAATTTAGTTATCAGTACAGTATGAATTGATTGTTCACGTGCAGGCTAATTTTTCTAGACACATGAACAGACTACTTTAGACTATTATATTGGTCTATCAGTAGTTTTAATATTCAAACTGGATGTTCCTTACCTTCCATTTTTATATTTCTCTCCTTACAGCTGCAGTGTTTTCTGGTTTGGTCAGAGGGGAGTCAGTAATCCAGCAGATCCTCTAAGAAACTTCCTATGAGTCGGGAGAAAGAGACAGCATGACTTCATTCTCATGTACAGCAATTAGTTCAAGCATTTAAAAACTTCATTTAATAGCACAATGATACATTAAATCACCTTTTACACCTTCTTTGTCCCCCAAATAAACCCTTTTCTTTTTATTTGTCTTACCTGATGTTTCACACAAGAGTTCTGTGATAATATTCAAGGCAGCAATGAAATCAGTTATCAGGTGAAATGCACCTGTATGAATCACCATAATGGCACCAGGTGTAATGCACAATAATGGCAGTAAATTTTGTGCATTCCATCTGGAAACATCACCACTAATACAGTGAAGTTTCCGTGGTAACCACAGGAAGCCACATCGCTAATGGAAATAGTCTGCCTTTGCCTTTTATCTTTTAAAAAGCTAAAAAGCCCAGAAGCCAATTTTACCGAGCCATTGCTGGTTTTGTTGACCTTCTAAAAAAGAACAAAACAGCACACTTTTGTCTTTTCAAAACTATTTGCAAATCAAAAATGATCCTGTTGGTGCCTCTCTAAGAGTCCCTTTGAAGGGATTGAAACTCCTCTAATCACCAGCACGGTAAACTCTCAAACTCATACTCTGTGCAGCTTTGTTTGCTGAAATACCATGCCTAAGAAGCTCTGGTTTGACGAAAAGAATGAACACGGCAAAATTCAAATGAGCTCTTTTCAGGTATAATCTCCCCCTGGATCAAATTATCATCCTTTCCTGACTTAGTCTCACTCTATTCCTAAATGTGTGTGTATATGAAGCAGAATGCACTTTTTCAATGCGGTAAAGATTATTACCCTTTGCTCTGCCACAAAAAGAGCTGCACATTTGATCTCTATTGTTACTTCTTTTTTTGAACAAACTTGTGATGTTTTACCCCCCTAAATCCCTTACCTGATCAAATTATAATTTTATTTTTTTAAATCCTCATCCAGTTACCACAGCTTTGTGAACAATTTGGCCAACTTATTGAAGAGAACCGACTCAAAAGAATGATTCGCTCACAAATCGGAAATCACTATGTATTTTGAAAAAGTCACAGACACAAGAGCAACACAAAGCCAATGAAATATTTATGAATAGAGAATATCTAGAAAATTATGTATTCACTACAGACTGCCTAGCAACCACTCAGAACACCTTAGCAACCCCTTAGCAAAATTCTAGCAACCACCCAGAACACCTTAGCAACTGCTTAGCTTCGCTTTAGCAACCACCAAGAATTACAAATATATAATGCCTAAATGACTTAAGGACTTTATTCAATTTCCAGGCAAAGTTGTTCAGTTTGCCTTGACAAACTGTCCTTTTCTAATTATGTCCTACAATTATCTGAAATGCTTCACTTTTAGAAACGGTGAAAATGCTATTAAGAGACACACTATAAAATCACACTCTCTCTCTCTCACACTGAGTTTGTGTACCATATTTCAGCCATGGGCTGATCCACCAGGTTATCCGGCTGGGTTTGGGAATCAATTTCTGTATGTGAGTGGGATAAATTTAGTGGTCTGTCACTGACTCCCACAGAAAGAAGCTTTCCATCAGAGAGCTTCAGTTACGGAACATAAACCCCAAACAAACCCACCAAGCTCTTTCTTTCAATCAACACAGCTAGAGTAGTGTGTGTAATCCATAATTCAAGCTCATACTCCATATACATGTACACATGCAGTATGTAGTACTCAGGCAAAAACATGCATGCACAGTGACGAACAAATACCAAAAAACACACTTAGACACTGAAAAGACTTTTATACATTTAAAATAAACATTTATGCTCTACAGAGGAAGGCTGTTTTTGTGTTTCGCCATATAACGGCATCAGAGAGTGCTGTAAATCTATTAATGTCAATGGGAACGATACGACACAAAGACGTAGAGGGAAAACACAAGGGTTTGGAAAAGTGATGCGCTGTCATGCAAGTCAACCAAAAGTTGGGCAAATTATTAAAAGGAAATTATTAAACTAAGGAATAGTTCAGCCAAAAATTAAAATCATTTACTCACCCTCAAGCCATTCCAAACCAATATGACTGTATTCCTTGGAACACAAAAGGAGTCATTTTGAACAATATACTGGAGGCACTTTTTCGTGTAATTACAATGATTGGGAACTGGAGCTTTCAACCTTCAAAATGGACCCAAGAGCACCATAAAAGTAGTCTATACCACTGGTGAATGAAATTATAATTTTGAGTCAGAACTTTTCAATAAATTGGATTACTCTCTTCGCAAATGATTCATTCACAAATTGGATGGATCAGGTTCAACTCAATGACTCGAGCCGGTCACCATGGTTCTCGTTTTAACACCTCACTGAGGAGAAGATTATCAGTGAATAATTACTTAATGGCTTCAGAAGACTTGAAATATAGCATAAAGAGTTGTATGGACCACTTTTACTGTGCCATTAATTGTTATCACATAGAAAATGGCGAGCAGTGTATTCTTGATAACAGAATTTATTTATTTTTTCATTTTGGGGTGAACAATCCCTTTAAAATGCTAGTGTTTGGGCACCATAATGCAGAGAAACTGTGGACAACTATTTGAAATCCGAGCACAATGATACAAGAGTCCTTTTACACAAAGGTCAGTTTGAAGAACAGCTGCATAAGGGATCATTACTTAAGGGTGACAGTCAGGGGTGGCTGATTTGGCCCCCGGTAGCAGTCAAATCTCTGTGTGCCAGTGATTATGTTGTAGCCACAGATTTGTTGGCACAGATAAAGAAGATGAGGGACAAAGATGGAGGCGATCGACGAGAGCATTGGGAAAAAAAATTAAGGGGATTTAGGCAAGAAGCTCTATCTCTCACTCACAGCTTTTCCAGGCTGGCTGGTGGGAGGAGACAGAGATGCAGACGAAGAGAGCTGCTGGTGAAGAAGTAGCCTGTGTGTAAATCTTCATTTGGATAAAGTGTTGGATTTAAATGGCATGAGTTTGTGTCCTGAGGCTCATCATTTAACATATCAAAGTCCCACAGGGATGGACAGTGGGACTCAGCTTTAGCCTTGTCACTCCTGCTTATGACTGGCTTTCAATGCAGCATGCAGTGCTTCAGGCTCAATGCTCAGGAGAAGCCTACAGATGGATGGATAGATGACAGAAGAACGGATGGATGGATGGATAGATGACAGAAGAACGGATGGATGGATGGATAGATGACAGAAGACCAGATGGATGGATGGATGGATGGATGACAGAAGAACAGATGGATGGATTTCTGGATGGATGGGAATGGATGGATGGAAGACTGGACAGGGGAATAAATGGATAAATGGATTGATGGATGGATGGATGGATGTATGGATGCGTGGGGGAAAAGATGGATAGATAGAAATGGATGGATGGATGGATGAAAGTTTGGACAGGGGAATAGATAGATAAATAGAGGGAGGGATGGATGGATGGACTAATAGGGAATAGATGAATAAATAGATGCATGGATGGGGGAAAAGATGGATGGATAGGAATGGATAGATAGATGGAGGGATGAAGTGAATAACAATGGAATGGATGAAAAAATAAACAGGGATGGATACATAGATGACAGAAAAATATTTGTATGCATGTACTGTATGTACTGTATGTATGGATGTATTGATGAACAGATAGACAAACGGATGGACAGCTAACTAAATAACTAATAAAAATGATAAATACATCTGATTGTTCAATAATCTTTTTTTAAAATTGGTATTGGCATTCACCCAGCACACTTCCTCTTCAAACTGTTGCACTCTGGCCAGCGCAACAGAGGACTGAGCACCAGAACAGCCAGGCACAAGAACAGTTTTTCCCCTCAGGCCATCCACCTCATGAACAATTAAAACTGCCTCCAAATACTTTCCTTTGGTCAATACAACCATGTGCAATATTCAATCCATCAATTCCTACTTACACTATATGGCCAAAAGTTTGTGGACACCCCCTTCGAATTAACGAATTTGGTTACGCCATTAAATCCAATAAAGAAAAATCTTAATGTTTCTTTATGGAATGGCTTGGGCTTTGTGTGCTTCCAAATTTGTGGCAGCTGTTTGGGGATAGCCCTTTTTTGTTACAGCATGTCAATGCCCCTGTGAAAAGTGAGGTCCGTAAAGAAATGGTTTACTGTGTCTGGCGTGGAAGAAATTGACTGGCCTGCACAAAGCCCAGACCTGAACCCCACTGATCACTTTTGGGGTGAACTGGAACAGCAACTGTAAGTCAGGCCCCATCGACCAACATCAGTTCCTGACCTCACTGATAGCCTTGTATATGAATGAGAGCAAATCCCTGCAGCCATGTTACTACATACAGTATAGTGGAAAGCCTTCCCAAAAGAGTGGAAGCTGTTATTACAGCAAAGGGGGAAATTGATGCCTAAGGTTTTGAAATCAAATGTTCATCAAGCACATATGGTGTCCACAAACTTTTGGCCATATAGTGTATATCCATATCTCATTTATATTCTTTAACATATCCTACCTTTTCTTCAATACATTACATCACCTGCACATAAATGTATATGTGTATATACAATAGTCTAACAATATTATTGCACTATTTTATATTTCTCTTTTTTTATCTGTTATATTTTATTTTATTTTTTATGTCACTATATGTATATATGTTTAAATGTATATGTTTGTATGTATGTATATACGTTGCATTCTCTTGCACTGGAAGTTTCTGTCACCATGACAAATTCCTTGTGTGTGTAAGCATACTTGGCAATAAAGCTAATTCTGATTCTGATGCTGATTCTGAAGTGCTGCATGTCAAGTTAAGAACGATTTCATTAGTATCTAAAAATCATGTCCTATTCATCATACCGCAAGATGCTGAAAACCCATCTGTCAATAATATATTTATTCAGACCAATGATTAAGAGTCTGTGTTCAAGACTCTTAAGAAAAAGTTCTAAAAAAATCTCTGAAATCTTCACAAAATCAATATCTTCCCTCTTCCTCCTTCACCTTTGTCATCCTACCAGTCGAATTCACCTTCTCTCTCTCACACACTGCTTCTCAATTGCTAGCACTGGGTAAGTTCTCTTTCACACTCTCTCTCTCCTATTCCTCTCTGTTTCCATCAACTTTTTTTATGTACATTTTGGGATATCACATAAAAACTGCTGGATGGAAACCCCAAGATGCGAATAAATCTCTAAAATGCGCATAAAAAAAATTATACGCTCGCTTGAGGTGGATACATTTTTTATTTGATAAGAAGAAATGTGCATAAACTATGATTGAAACATTTACCGAATAAACTCCTATTGAATTTGTTAGGAAAAAAAGATGCGCATCAAAAAGTTAATGTGACTGAATAATACTATGTAACACAATTTTTGTTCCTGGGTAGTAAGTGTTATTTCCTAATTGCTTATGCCTCAAAAGTAAAGAAAATGGTTATTATTCCCCACAAACTTTGCTTTTGTGACCAGGACAGTGATATTTTGAGATTTACCTATTTCCATTGAGAAAACGGGTGAATTTGTGTCTTTTCATTCACATAAAGTCATAAAAAAAAGATATGAATCCAAATTAACGTATTTATACTAAAGTAATACAAAAATGACTACAAAATATTTAGAAGTGAGTAGTTTTTCGAGATTTACGATTATACTGTAAATCACTTTCACGAATCTGCCCCCAAATGTAGTCTCCCATCATGTTCTCATTATACTGTCCTTGGTAGCAGCGTTCAAAGTCCAGTATATCCTGACGGAAGCGCTCGCCTTGCTCCTCTGAGTATGCTCCCATGTTCTCCTTGAATTTATCAAGATGAGCGTCAAGGATATGGACTCTGAGCGACATCCTACAGCCCATTGTGCTGTAGTTCTTCACCAGAGTCTCAACCAGCTCCACATAATTTTCGTCCTTGTGATTGCCCAGGAAGCCCCGAACCACTGCGACAAAGCTGTTCCAAGCCGCTTTCTCCTTACTAGTGAGCTTCTTGGGGAATTCATTGCACTCCAGGATCTTCTTTATCTGTGGTCTGATGAAGTCACTGGCTTTGACCTTTACCTCAGACAGCTTAGGGAAGAAGTCTTGAAGGTACTTATCTAGATCTCTGACAAATTGTTTAATAAAGCCCAATTTGATGTGCAGTGGTGGCATCAGCACCTTCCGGGGGTCCACCAGTGGCTCCCACTTGACGTTGTTCCTCCACACAGAGAACTCGGTCTGCTGTAGCCAGTCCTGCCTGTGGTAGTGCGCCTTGGTGTCCCTGCTGTCCCAAAGGCATCCCCAAAAAACATTTTAAAATTAAAAACTTTTACAATTTTAAAAATTAACAAATTTTATAACATAAAATTCCGAGCAACAGTTGTCCATCTTGCCTTCCAGAGTTTTTTTTGCAGTGCTCACAGGTGAAATGAGGTGCCCAGGGTTTGTCTTGATCCCCGACAGGCATGCCGAAATATGCCTTGTAGGCCTCACACATCTTAGCAGATGCTTCCACGGAGTACTTTTTCACCTTGATAATTAACAGAAGGTTTATTGACACTTTTGAAAAATATCTTATAGATCCGCACGGTATAGTCATAAGAATGGATGAAAGCACATACTGTATATAGTGCTCAGAAGTGTGACTCGCTGTCACTCCCAAACATGAGACAAAGTTATTTACAGTGTTTTGTCTACGTGCTCCAAACCGCCTGTATTTTATTACTAAAACACTCACAGTAGCTACAGTTTCTCTGGAAGTGACAATTGCGTCCTTTTGAACACCCTTGGATGGAAACGTGGCTTTATTTGCACATTGTTTTTGCGATAATATGGTTTTTTGCATAAATTAAATTCTCAACTTGGATGGAAACATAACTAATTGTCATGAGATGAGAGTAGAGTGGTCACTGAAGCAGTCTTCATTACAAGACACCATAATGTGTGTTAGGCCCATATTGAACACCATCACCCAGAACTCTCTGGAACCTTTGATGCACAAAAGTTAGAATTCTTTGGGGCCAATCAAGAATAGCCCACACGGATGTGGCGTTGCTGTTAGTTGTCTGATGAACACAGGTTGTTCACAGTGGTCTGATCTCTTGATCGATGTAGACCAGGGATCGGCATCCTATGGCAATGCTGGCATGCAGAGGGGTAATCACTGGCACGGCAGCAACGGCAAGAGAAGAATGGACTATTTTATTTACATAAGTTCCGCACTTGCATTCCAATCTACATCTTGATGTAATCCTTCCTCATGATCACGCAGCGTGTTTTCATGAGCTGAATGGGAGGATAAACAAAAAGTTAAAATGTGACGAGACTGCAGTATACCCAACAGACTCATGCAGCGCGTGCAAGCCATTCACACATCACGAGCCGGCAGCGCTTCAGGTTCGGCTAATCACGTGAGTAAACGCCCCCACTTTGCTTTGGTCAGGCTGCGTGGATGACAGCCTACATTCCATGTTTCATATGTTTCTTTTTGCTGTCAGAACAACATGTGATGTAATAAGGAAAACACCACTATTAATCCTTGAGATTTCGCATACAGGTACACCCTCCTTAAACCATAGTCACACTCAAAATGACATTAAACGATTAAAAGAGAAAACATAAACCCACATCGTGGGGTTCAAAAATCTGAGTCTATTCAAAATATAAATTGGAAATAAAGTTTTAGGATTTTGCAGGTGTGATTCACCGAAAAGGGCTAAATAGCTGATCGGTTTGTGAATGGCTTGCACGCGCAGCGCAAGTCTCGTCACACTTTAATAGTGTTTAGCATCCCATTTAGCTGATGAACACACGCTGTGTGATCATGAGGAAGGATTACATCAAAATGTAATGCAGGTGCGAAAAACGTCACACAAATAAAATAGCCTGCTCCTCTCTCTCCTCTCTCCTTTTTGTGATTACCCCTCTGCGTGATTTTGAAAAATGTATGACAAAATATAAAAAGCTCTTTCACAAGCTGCTCTGTGAAAATTCACATGCAGGATCATGATTATATCATAATCATCAGGTTTTGCACAAATGTTTCACTCAAACTTTATGCTGAAACCATTTGTAATGAAAAATAAATGATTAAACTAGAAAAATGCAAAATAGAAACATTTGAAATGGATTCAAACTTTGGACCAGGAAAAAAAAAAAATGGCACTCCATGTCAAAAAGGTTGCTGACCCCTGGTGTAGACTGTGATCTGCAGTAAAGGTGATGGAGAGGAGGTGGTGGGCCGCAGGGAAAGTTTCTAGCTTCTTTATTTTCTTTAGCTTTCTCTGCCTGAGGCCACTTCTAGTATGGTAATTTGAGCCACACTCATGCAATATAAGCCTTAGTCACAGTAGCGTCTTATCTGATATTTGAAGGGAATGAAGTGAGGCTGTGAGGAATAAACTTGGTCTCTTCAATGGTATGCACTGTATAAATCGGTGTAAATGTCCTAGATCACATTGAACTCTCAAGACTTGTGCTGGAATTTTTTATTTCAATGTTTTGTCCAGAACCATCAGAAACTTTTTTTTAAATATCTTAATATTGGTAATACTTTATAATAAGTTTCTATTCGTTAACATTAGTTAATGTATTAGTTATCATGAATTAACAATGAACAATGTTTTTTTTACAGCATTTATTAATCTTTGTGAATGTTAATTTATAAATATGCAAGTGTTCAATGTTTGTTCATGTTAATTCATAATGCATTAACTTATATAACTTATATACATTAAACATGCATTAGTATATGTAGAAATTATTATGTACTAAAACTGCTAATGTTAACAAATACAACTTTATTGTAAAGTTTGAGTCTTTTGACAATATCCAATATACAGTATATATTTAGTATGTATATAAATGGCTTGATTATGAATATTTTAATAATATTATTATTAATTGATTATTAATATCTACAGTTTATGGTAATATCCTAAAGCTTTGGTGTATGATGACATGTTTATGGGTAATTCATACTGAAATATGTAATGTACAAAAAATTTAAATATCTGCACCTTTTTGCTATACCTCAAATCAAATTCAGGATAGTTCACCCAAACAAGAAACTTTTCCTTTCATATTTTCTTACTTTCATGTTGCTCCAAACCCGTTCGCTGTTATTTTTCTTTGTGGAACACAAAAGTAGAAATCGTTATTTATTTATTTTTCCATATGTCAGTTCTTTGTGACCATAAAGGTATCTTAAAAGTAGCCCATACGACTTGTTCGCTATATTCCCAAGTCCTCTGAAGCCACATACTATCTTTGTGTGAGGAACAGACTGAAATTGTTCATCGTCATTGTTCTCTGAAAATCTGATTCACTGATAAAAGCAAGTACATAATTATAGAACATTCCTTTTGGATGAACCGTTCATTTAAGAATAATATGTCCATCATAAATTTCAAACATTTGGAATTCTCTCTCTCACACACGCCACTGTTGAAGATTTATCAAGGCCAATATCCACTCAAAATCCTCTAAATCCACCACCCATTGTTTCTTCACCTTCATATTGGCTCAAGTTAAATGACGGCTAATCTTCCTCCCCACTACCTTCATCAGATGCCAGAAACGGATTATACTTCCTAAAAAGACAAACACTTCTCCTCTCCTACCTCTCTGTATGCAGATTACGGTTCTGTTTCAAAACCTTGTGAGTTGCCTGGCTGTCTATTACCTACAGTACATAAGCAGCTACTTCTCAGGCAGCATTCTTGCTTGTGATTCTCTTCCACAAGATTGATTCGCAGGGTTGCCAATCATCCTGTACAATTCAGAATTGTCCTGTATTTAAGGGAACAGATATCAGTTCTGCATTAAATCCAGATGAGATGGAGTTTGTCCTGTATTTAAGATGAGCATGTTTCAAGATTTGCATTTAAATCAGTTTCACATACAATTGTCAATGTTTTTACACAGATTGTTATGGAAAACAAATCAGAGAGATATAGACCTGAAACAGTCACCTTTGGGGTGAGAACAATGGCTGTTGCTATGTTGCACATATGCAAAACTTGACAATAGCAGGGGAAAGATCGAGGAAGATCAATGACAATCAGCATACGTCTTCTGTCATGTTTTCCATCAAAAGCATTTAAAACTGTAGAATTTTGTAAAAAATACAGCATTCAACAGCAGCATTAATGTTTCTCACCAGTGTAAGTACATTTACATCACAAAAAAATATCAGTAAATGCACCTTTTTATGATAGGTTATACAGTACATTGCATCTACCAGTTCTCATTCTGAAAGAGCCAAATGATGCTGAGAAAAACTGAGGGATATTTAGTACAAAATTAGTAGCTTACACTTTTACAGGTTTAGTTAAAACACTAAATGTGATTTTCTTCCATTTCAATTGTGATAAAAACTATACACTGTCAAAACAACAACACTGTAACCCAAGGATAAATACACTATTTCACGTTTTGAAAATAACATTTTCATAAAGCATGCGTTTAATGTACCAAGACAGTGGACCCGAAAGTACAAATATATTTTTAGTCAAATTTTTTATTCATATACTCTCTCCAGACAAATTTCTTTTAGTCAAATTTAAATGTACAGTGCATTTTGTTCAGCTTTTTAAAAGAAATGGCTTAACATGCTGAACTATGTACCCCTTTTCACACTTGCAGGTTTTGGAATGCGGAAGTAAATGATTGCAGGGTCAACTTCGATAGCGGTGAATGGGAGTGAATGGGAGACTACGCCAAGTATAATTTTTGCTTACCTATTTGTTGCAACAGCAAAAGAAAAACACCACTATAATGTTTCAACAACTTTCCAAATTAAAGGGTGTCAGGGGTGCCCCCTTCGGCATATCGCTGTGCCGTTTTGTGGCCCGTTCTGCATAACGCGGCAGCTCATTTCAGCTTATCGCCGCCCATTCGGCCCGTTTCGTGGCCGGCCCACCGGCCTGCATGGTTCTCCCAATGGCCAGTCTGCCCCTGATCAGCCCCAAAGTGCGTCGGCCCACCGGGAAAATGCCCGGTATGCCAGATTACCAATCCAGCCCTGGTGGTAACTCATTTTATAAAAATAATTCCAGGGTAATATAATACAAAGTATAATGCTATAAATTTACACTAATTCGTTTACAAATTTAAAATGTAAAAGTTTGCTAGATTTACACGCTAAATAAGGCGGAAACATGTCATCACAGTCTGTGAAAAGGGTCAAAGTCAAGTCAAGACATTTTTATTTGTATAGCACTTTTCACAACACACATAGTTTCAAAGCAGCTTTATAGAAAATTTAGCTGTTTTAAAACGATGTGTGGTCTGAAAAGTGCTAAAAATGTCTTGACTTAACTTGGACCCTTTTCACAGACTGTGATGATGTGTTTCCGCCTTGTTTAGCAGCATTAATCTAGCAAACTTTTTTTATATTTGCAATTGCACTTTATATCCATATGTCCATAGGGAAGAAAATATTGTCTCTCCATGGAATGCGGCTTTGTTCTTTTGGAAAAAGATAGTGTTTATTAAAAGTAAATATTGAGAGAATTTTGGTTCTCCCTGGCTCTTGTTTTAAGCATATTTATCTAGCTAAGAATCCTCATTTGATCAAGTCAGTGAATCAGTTTTTTTTTCTTCTTCTTGTATTTGGCTGGCAACCTAACTGTGCTTTACCTTGACAATTATTGACCTGAAAGATAACAAAAACAGTAAAAGAAGACAGTTTTCTAATTCCCACTATAGCATCTCTTGCAACAATGCTAATTACACAACTAAAATGCAGAAATGACATAGTTGCACAGAGAATGTTTAGGGCACAGAATTTGGCAATAAAAAGGCATATTAAAATTAATATTCAAGGTTCAATACAAGTTAAGCTCAGTGGACAGCATTTTTGGCATAATGTTGATTACCACGAGAATTAATTTTGACTTGTCCCTATTTTCCATAAAAAAAAATAATTAAAAAAAAGCACAAATCTGGGTTACAGTGAAGCACATGCAATAGGAGTGAATGGAGCCAATCCGTAAACCGTATAATACTCACCTTTCTTAAAAGTATAGCCACAAGACATAAACAATATTGAAGTACATGATTTTAGTGTAATAAAATTACTTACTAACCTTTTCTGTGTAAAGCTATATAAAATTATACAACTTTGTTGCATGATGATGCAACACCTTAAAACCATAAAAACGACAATTTAAACAACTTTACAGCTCAAATAATACACACATTTTAACAGAAGAATAAATGTAAGTGCTTTATTAAATGATACGCTTCACATTTCTGCCTTTAAACCCTCCAAAAATTGGCCCCATTCTCTTCCATTGTAAATGCCTCACTGTAACCTTGAATCTTTATTTATTTATTTATTTTAAGAATTGAGCAGAGTAGAGTTGAGCAGAAATTTATGGTGGTAATCAACATTATGCCACAAATGCTGTCAACTGTGCTTAAAGGGAAAGTTCACCCAAAAATGAAAATTCTCAAACCTTCATGCCACCCTAGATGTGTATGACTTTCTCTCTTCTGCAAAACACAAATTAAGATTTTTAAAAGAATATTTCAGCTCTGTAGGTCCTCACAATGGAAGCGAATGGGTGCCAAAATTTCGAAGCTCCAAAATCCACATAAAGGGAGCATAAAAGTAATCCATATGACTCCAGTGGTGAAATCAGTGTGTTCAGACATATGATATGATATGATATGATATGATATGATATGATATGATATGATATGATATGATATGATATGTGTGGGTGAGAAACAGATCAATATTTAAGTAATTTCTTTGTCATAAATTCTCCTCCCTGCCTAGTAGGGGGCGATATGTACAAAGAATGTGAATCACCAAAAACAGAAGGAGAAAGTGAAAGTGAATGAAAAAGGATGTAATATTAATCTGTTTCTCACTCACACCTATCATATCACTTCTGAAGATATGGATTTTACAAACAGAGTCGTCTAGAGTATTTTTATGCTGCCCTTTTGGATTTTGGAGCTTCAAATTTTTGGCAGCAATTCACTTGCATTGTATGTACCAAAAGAGATGAGAAATTCTTCTAAAAATGTTCGTTTATGTTCTGCTGTAGAAAGAAAGTCATACATATCTGAGATGGCATGAGGGTGAGTAAATTATGAGAGAATGTAAATTTTTGGGTGAACTATGCCTTTAAATATTGATCTGTTTCTCACCCACACCTATCATATTTCTTCTGAAGATATGGATTTAACCACTGGAGTCGTCTGGACTCTGGAGTACTTTTATGTTTCCTTTCGAGCTTCAAAATGTTGGCACCCATTCACTTGCATTGTATGGACCTACAGAGCTGAGATATTCTTCTAAAAATCTTAATTTGTGTTCAGCAGAAGTAAGAAAGTCATACGCATCTGGGATATCATGAGGGTGAGTAAATGATGAGAGAATTTTCATTTTGGGGTGAACTATCAATTTAACTTGTATTGAACCAGGAATATTCCTTTTATGCTGCTTACCTTTCGGAACAGCCTTTGCATCTGGTGCACGCCTGTGATGCCTTAAATTGCTGCCTACGTAGGCAATTCACTAGGACTTCATCAACAAAGCCGATATATGTGTGTGAAAAGATCAGAAGCATTATTTCAAACACCCACCAGTTCAGTTCAAGGGTCAAAGATGACTCAGTTTTTGTGCTGGTGGAGAGGTGCTAAGTGGCCAACTGGGTTCAAATGAGCAATGCCATTTCCTGTGAAGGTATTCAGTGAAAGCGAGAAAGAGACGAAGACTTGAAGCCACTCTCCTATTTCACTGTTAATATTTTACACAGCCACACAGACAAAATGACCTTCATGTTTCCTATTACAAGCATTTATGCTCTCTCTCTCTCTCTCTCTCTCTCTCTCTCTCTCTCTCTCTCTCTCACTCACTCACTCACTCACTCTCTCTACAAGCTCTTTCCTTCTCTCCCTCTTGGCTTTTCAAGTTTGCCTCTAAATCCAGTTTGCCATGGCAACCTGGCTCCGTTTATGAAAAGTCCTTGCTTTCACCCTCCCCCCTTTGTTCAGTATGGTTTCTTTTCACACCTTTGAAAAAGTAACCCAAACAGAACCTTCATAAGATGACAACCATTGATCAAACTTAAAGCATGTAAACAAGGCTGAACTGTGGTTTCACTGAATCTCTGGTAAACAATCAAAATTGCCCTTGCATCTGAAAAACTTACAATGTACCTTGTGCTGTGCTTTTTGATTGTTTTGGGTTCACTCTGCAGCCAAACCTTGGATATGTACCTCTGCCATGGTTGAAGACCTAATCAGAAGTAAACAAATGAGGAATGAATTATTTAGGAAATAGGAATACTGTGTTGGACTGTGTCAGAAGCTAGTGAGATTGTGCTTAGGCCAGAAACATATGCAAATACAGAAACACAGATGCAAATGCTTGGCCAACACAATGTGAGTGCGCGATCCTGTTGAAAATACTCATGTGCGTTCTTGTGTTGCTGTGGTGGTAACAAACAGGGGCCGATAGAGTTACCTACAAATGTGTGTACCACTAAATAAACGTGTTATTATTCAGGTAGTTAGCTATAAACATGGCAACTTTCACTTGCATGATATGCTAACTGACGTTTCTTCAAACTGCTGCTCTGACATGACAGTAGTTGACCTGAAAGAGAAAACTAACCAAAGGAGACAGTTTATGCTAATGTTTAAAGTGCCAAAGCTGTGTTGCATTATGAATTGTCAGCTGACATTCAGAATGCAACAATCCATGAAATTGAGTTTGTTTAGCTAGAAGGGTTTGTGTTCATGTATTTGCATAGAGTAAGTTTCGGGCCTTGCTTCGGGGCCATCGACACCAAATGTGTCCTTGCGCTATGAAAAACTAGATACTGGTTCATGAACGTAAGTGTAAAAAGAAACAGTTGAAGTTCTTTTTAACTTGATGTGGCATCTAAAACACTTGCCGTGTAAATTTAGAATTTAAAAACAGTGTTTGGTGTGAACAGCCCCTTATACTGCATCTACACTTGAAACCAGAGGTGGGTAGTAACGTGCTACATTTACTCCGTTACATTCACCTGAGTAACTTTTTGGGAAAAAAAGTACTTTGCTGAATATGTTTTATGGTGGGTACTTTTCACTCTTACTCAGGTAAATTTCTTTTCAAAAAAATGTACTTTTACTTTGTTACAATAGGCAGCATTCCTGTCGTTACATTACTGGTTTTAATTTAATAAGTGTTAATAAACGCATTATTTATGTTTTGTGATTTTCTCCCCAATTTAGAATGCCCAATTTCCAATGCGCTCTAAGTCCTTGTGGTGGCGTAGTGACTCGCCTCAATCCGGGTGGCGGAGGACGAATCTCAGTTGCCTCCGCGTCTGAGACTGTCAATACCCACATCTTATCACGTGGCTTGTTGAGCACGTTACCGTGGAGACGTAGTGCGTGTGGAGGCTTCACGCTATTCTCCGCGGCATCCACGCTCAACTCACCATGCGCCCCACCAAGTGCGAACCACACATTATAGTGACCACAAGGAGGTTACCCCATGTGAACTTCTACTTGAGTAATCATTTTTTTTTAAGTAATTGTACTTTTACTTGAGTAAACGAAATGATTAGCATCTGTTTGCATCATGCTATGCCAGTTTAAAGCTGTCTGTAAACATTGAAGCCGCAGGTCACCTCAGAATATTTACTAACGAGCAAAGACCAATCAGTGGGATCTTGAGGCCACATTTCAGCCAGAGTAAAATGTAATCTGTTGAACATTTTCTCTACAAATGTACACTGATATCCAATGAAAAACGAAAACATGTTTTATTATACATGAAAAACCTCAACAAATATACATTGACATAAAAAATGTACATAGGGCTGGCCAATCACAAAAAAACTATCATTTTGATTTTTAGGTCCCTATTTTTATGTGTGCCGGAAAAATATTGACAGTTTTCATTAAATAATTATAATTTGTTTTGTAAAGTAAAACAAAATAAATAAATTGCAATTAGCTGAAAAATAACAGCTGCATATTAAACAGCTATAATCCATGACATCAGTTTGCAAACAATGCAAAACATTACTCACTTGTGCTTCCAAGGCTATCACAAATAATAAATCACATTATCGACAAAACCTCATTTATGTCTGACATCTAGAAAACATTACCTGCATAAGAAGTTTAAATTTGCAGAATTCACACAACAATAGTTTCCAACCACATATTTTTATGCAGATGTTGGCACATTGCATAAAATGGCTAGATGTCAATAATCGCATCATAAATCTCAAAAATATGCATTAAAAGCTGTATATGGTAGCTTGGGGTGTATTCATTTTTATTTGGTGAGAAGATATGCACATTAACTACACATTATAGTGACCATGAGGAGGTTACCCCATGTGACTCTACCCTCCCTAGCAACTGGGCCAATTTGGTTGCTTAGGAGACCTGGCTGGAGTCACTCAGCACACCCTGGATTTAAACTCACGACTCCAGGGGTGGTAGTCAGTGTCAATACTCACTGAGCTACCCGGGACCCCATAAATGCATAATTTATTGAGATATTTGAATGGGACACTTATGACAGCGGAACTTCACAGCTGCACGCTGTTACTCAGGTCGCGTTCAACATTACAGCAGCAAGCATGCAAAACAAACATTTCTTCACTCTACACAATGCCTTCATTTTACACCAAGTTTTAGAGATTGTGATAATGTGGGCTTGTCTGTTTCATGGTGATGCTCATTCATTTTCAGCGTGAATCTGTAACTATGGGCTCTTATAACCTCAGTTTCTAAGTTTACATTTTTATATCAGCACTGCAACATATCAGTGCCTACTGTGTAAATCCTTGTAAATATCTGCATTAAGTGCAAATGTTTTGCCCTCCCTATCGCGATTGTGAGCATTTCTGCACGTGCAAGGTTGGCGCGTGCACAGCGTTTGACAGATGGGGGCAGCTTTGTCTTATGGTCAACAGTCTTCCCTTAGTGTACAAAACTAATTATCTAAATTCTTTCGACACTGACAATGCTGGAGCTACACTGAACTGCATGAATAATGCATGATCTTGCTTCAGTGCATAATTAAACATATATAATTTGGGACTGTGTGACATTGTTGACATTTTTCACCGTAATAATTACTAGGAAATGGTTTCCAAACTTCTCTTCTATTTGACAGATTCGTCTAAATCTGAGAAGCATCTTTAAGGTGATAGTTCAGCCTTTAATTAATATTATATCATCATTTCCCCAACCTCATGTTCTTCCAACCCCGTGAAACTTTTTGTATTCTGTGGAACCCAAAAGATGTTAGACAGAATGTTAAGGACTGACAGTCTCAGTCACCATTCCCTTTCAAAATATGGAGGGAAGAAAAAAAAACATGCAGTGTATATAAATGATGATTAAGGCTAGCATTCTGTTTAACATCTCCTTAAAGGAATAATTTTCCCAAAATTGAAAATTCTCGCATCATTTACTCACCCTCATGCCATCCCAGATGTGAATATTGTTTTGTTCTTCTGCTGAACATAAAGATTTTTAGAAGAATATCTCAGCTCTGTTGGATCATAGCATGCAAGTGAATGGTACCAAAACTTTGAAGCTCAGAAAGCACATAAAGGCAGCATTAAAGGAATTCAAATGACACTGGTTCAATCTATGTTTTCAGAAGAGATATGATAAGTGTGGATGAGAACCAGATCAATATTTAAAATCATTTTTTACAAATAAATCTCCACTTTCACATTCTTCTTCTTGTGTTTTTGGTGATTCAATTATTTATGCATATCACCACCTACTGGGCAGGGAGGAGAATTAATAGTAAAAAAAAGGACTTTATATATTATAAAGTTATAGATATTTATCTGTTTCTCACCCACACTTACCATATTGCTTCTGAAAATCACTGGAGTCGTATGGATTACTTTTATGCTGCCTCAAGGTGCTTTTTGGAGCTTCAAAGTTCTGGTCACCATTCACTTGCATTGTATGAACCAACAGAGCTGAGACATTCTAAAATGTCATTTGTATTCTGCAGAAGAAAGAAAGTCATACACATCTGGGATAGCATGAGGGTGACAAAATGAGAGCATTCAAATTTTTGGTGAACTTTCCCTTAAATTTGATGCATGGAAGAAAGAAGTCATATGGTCCCTATTTTTATGTGTGCTGGGAAAATATTGACAGTTTTCATTAAATTATTATTATTTGTTTTGTAAAGTAAAACAAAATAAATAAATTGCAATTAGCTGGAAAATAACAGCTGCATATTAAACAGCTATAATCCATGACATCAATTCGCAAACAATGCAAAACATTACTCACTTGTGCTTCCAAGGCTATCACAAATAATAAATCACATTATCGACAAAACCTCATTTATGTCTGACATCTAGAAAACATTACCTGCATAAGAAGTTTAAATCTGCAGAATTCACACAACAATAGTTTCCAACCACATATGTTTAGGCAGATGTTGGCACATTGCATAAAATGGCTAGATGTCAATAATCGCATCATAAATCTTAAAAATGTGCATTAAAAGATGTATATGATAGCTTGGGATGGATTCATTTTTATTCGGTGAGAAGATATGCACATTAACTATGATGGAAAACTCATTTTTTGAAAATATTTCTATAGAATTTATTAAGTGACTGTGCCTCAACAAACAAAGTTGCTCAGAGAATATCACCAATATCGTCATAGTCTCTGAAACATTGCTCTAGATATTTTGAAATGCACGAAACAAAGCCTTATTGTTGAGCCCTGATAGCAAATTAAATGCATGCTAATATATCCAATATATACATACATATATATATATATATATATATATATATATATATATATATATATATATATATATATATATATATATATATATGGTACTCCAGCAAAAAAGTGGCTGGAGTACCAGTGTGATGCGTCAAAAATATCAATGCAGGATCTGTAAAATCCGACATCTCCTTTGATTATAATAGTAGCGATCTAGTTTTGTTGCGACCCTTTGCACGTATCTGGTGTAGACAGTTTTGTTTTATTTTATGCAGTGAGTGTATGTCTCCACCCATTCCACAAACACACACACACACTTGGCTTCCACACTGAAGAGTCAGATTAGAAATTTTAATTTGCTTTGTGCTGGCGGTGACCATTTGTCTCAGAGTGGAGAGCAGCAGATGAGGTCATGTCAGGTTGAGGGATGACCCATGATGACTGCAAGAGACACTTTGATTGGGAGAAGTGGGAATAATACATAAGCTCTCTCTCTCATGCTCTCCAATATACAGAGATTTTGAGACGTCATGCTGAAGGTGACAGGCAAGGAAGATCTTTCTCTCCCCTACTTTTCTTGCTTTTAGAGCGAGAGAGAGAGAGAGAGAGAGAGAGCGAGAGAGAGAGAGAGAGAGAAATCCATAGCTTAAATGCTCTTTAATTACATCTTCTTTCATTTCAGATATGGACTGCACAACATTAATATTTATAACGTAGTAAAGTTTTTTGCCACACCCACTCAGACAGATTAAAATGACACATTCAATAGGACTCAGGTGCCAGATCTTTCCATATCCTGCAGTCTTTAATGGCGCTTCCACACTAGAGCTTTGATTTCAGTTTGTTTTGTTGGTGTGAAAGCGGTTTTCCAAACTCAGGTGTTCAGCAGTGAACCACAACCGAGTCCACTAGAAAAGGTAGTCTGAGGTATGGTTCATGTGAACTCAAATACAAAGGCTTGTTTCACACTGCATGCGTAAGCCGCACATAAGCAGGGCGTTTTTATGTTGGTGCCCATATTAACAGGTTACAGCATTCACTCCATGTATAATTGCGTGAAGTAGCGTAGCACAAGAAAAGCTGAAAGTAGAGTTTTGCCGCTGTGCCCATTTTTGCCACACTTAGCACGTTGAACCTGGTGGAAAACACACTGAAAATGCGCTATTAGTGCTTATCAATACAGTGTTTTGCAATAAAGTTTTTTTTATTAAGCAATATAAAATAATGGAACAAATTACCTATTGTTTGATTAACCCTTATGCTGTGTTTTGTTCATTTTGACCCAGATGACTAATTTTTGTTTTACTTAATCCAATTGGAATACAATTCCTTGACTTTGTTCACATATGGTCTCTGAAAACACACACTAAACAATTACCATTTTCTTTACATTTTATTGGTTTTATTTCACTTTATTACACCTGTTGTGTTCCCGGTCAAAAATGACCGGCCATTGGAAATGAATGGGTTAGAATACAAAATACAGAAATATTAAGTGTTCAGGAGCATCCCAATCCTTTATATGAGCACATATGTGGATGTGTACGAAGTCCTCAGACACGTGCACACACACACACACACACACACACACACAAATGCACACACACATTGTGTGTTGAGCACCCTCTTGTGCATCATCTTTCCATTTAGCTGTAAAGAGTGTTGTTTTAGGCTGCACAGCCTGTAATACAGTGAAGAGGAATGCATATTTTATAAGCTGTACCCCCAAACCCCAAACCTAAACCCACCCATCAGTGGAGTAAAAATGAAATGTTAGAGGGAAAAATGCAACCTCCGAATCACGCTGGTCACTGATTATGCAAGCGCGATTACTTCTGATTTCCAATGTGGGATGTGAACCTGCATTTGAGCCGATGCAAAAACTTCTGATGAGAGATGGCGCTTGTCAGTGAGATATGTGGTCAATCCTAGGGTATTAAAAAATTCAGAAACAACATACTGACTTCCCATGTGGCCATGTTGATTGCAGGGCTCCCAAATGCATGGAGCCATATTCAGTTTGGGAGAAGTAAAGTTTATGTACATAGCTTGAATAACCAGATTAATTTACACTTTGCCGAGTTATGTCTTGTATGCATCTCAAACAACCTCCTGAGGTAACCGGATTGCTATCCATCTTGAATGCGTCTTGGAGAGCATTTACACTTGGTCTTAG
Source organism: Myxocyprinus asiaticus (assembly GCF_019703515.2). NCBI lineage: Eukaryota > Metazoa > Chordata > Actinopteri > Cypriniformes > Catostomidae > Myxocyprinus > Myxocyprinus asiaticus. Next base: position 47,357,836 of record NC_059354.1, read on the forward strand.
ACACATTTTATGATCGGATAGTTACCCTTCAGTAACAAAAAGTAAATTGACTAAGTGCAATAATCCCACTGTGAAAGCTCAATGCGAGTCTACTGTTGCAGTTATACCTACAGAAGCACCGCTTAAGCACTGTTTTTGCATGTGGTGTGAAACAGGCAACGAGTGTATAACATAACAGACTCCACTCTACTGAGCTCTAATGCTGTAAACATGGATGCTGCTGGATTGAAATACACTAATTTCACAGGACATGAAGTCTCTGCCAAAGTAGTGATAGAGTGCTGGGAAAAATTACTGTGGAGAAAAGAAAACTTGAAGAACTTATTTCAGAATGTGCTTCATTACAGCTGGCTGTAACACATGAACCTCTCTGGAGATTACCCCATATGATGGGTGAAAGTCATGAATCCCAGCCACCCACATACACACCAACACACATACACAGTCACATACAGGTGTCTCCTGATCGCAGAGCTCAAACAATAACAATCTGCCATATTCCGGAAAATCCTGTTCTTTTCGGTGCTGTCACATAAAATGGCAGGAGACATTGATTTGAAATCCTTGAATTACACACAGAACACACAGAAAGAAAAGATCTGCATGACACAAAATGGAAGAAACACAAGAAAAATGGCAGATTTAAACAGATCAATCTGTGATAAGGGTGGGCAATATACCACTTAAAATGATAAAGCGGTAGATATTTGACTGAGTATATCTTCGAAAACCTGTATAAGGATGTTTCTTCAACTTGGGCAATTTCATGTCCCAGGGGTTGATTTTCATCAAAACTAACAGATATATATATATTGATAATCTAAACAAGTAGTGAAATAAACAAACCATTTCAATATTTATTTTCTGAAATTAATTGTTATAAATTATCTAAATTTACATCTGTTCCACAGTTTTTGAGTCATTTACACCGCACCAATTTTGACCTAATATTTTAATTTTTTACTTGTTAACCAAGTGAACAAAAGTGTCAGTAAAGAGCATGCTTGAGATTAAATAAAAGTGATGTTTGGAGAAAAATAAATAAAAAATATAGCTGCAAGCAGCAATCACAGGGCCAAGCACAAACATAGCAATCACTGCACAACCCAAAGAGAATATTTGAAATACAGAGCAAGCAAACACCACATGACAAGTCACCTCAGGACAGATGTGAACCTAGGACTTTCCATTCCTCAGTTCCAAGAATAATCCACTGGAACAATCCACAACTTTGTCAGTCACCAAAGGGCCATACCAAGTTTAAAGCAACACAGCCCAGCGTAGCAGTCGTCATAATCAACTTCAACAAAGATAATCACAATTGACTGGGGAAAAGCCCAGCAGCCATTCAGTGAGCACAATCTAAAAGAACTACAGACATTTCTAACGCATGATTTGCTGGGTGGGGGTCAAACCCACAACCCTTGGTACTAGAGCCAAGAACCTTACATACTGTGCCACTCAGTCAACATAGCTTAGCTGTGGCAAAGAGACATGCCAATTTTAGAGTCAGCACACATGTGTAGGTAATTTTTAAACTTTAGGTGGCGCTGTCTCCAAACTGCTCAGGTATCCTCAGGACATAATGTCGATGATTCATAACAATGCATTCTAAAGATAAAGCATTCAAAAAATATATACACTCACCTCTTGATGATTCAAATGGACACCATACATCACAGAATGGTTTTGAGCCTAAACTTCTCTATTTTTACAGGCTTGTGTTCTATCCACTGCACCAAACTGCCACAATACGGACAATCACCAAAGGGACATCCCAAGCAGAGAATAAATCACAGCCAAGCACAATGATCACCATGATCAACTCTGTATTCATGTTAATTTTCAACAGAGATCAAATTCAGAATTTGATTGTGGAAAAGCCAAGATCCATTCAGTAAGCACAACACAAACATTACTAGAACAACAAAATATTTCACAGCATTACTTACAGAGGTGGGATTTGAAAACAGAATGTTTTGAATTACAAGCTAGTGCTTAACCCACTGCACCACTCAGATATCAAAACTTCTACATAGCAAAGAGATGTGCAGACTTTAGAGTCAGCACACAAATGTATGTTATCTTTTGAACTATATGTGGTGCTGTCTCCAAACTTCTCAGTTATACTTAGGACATGGTGTCAATGATGCATACCAATTTCCTAAAAGATTGATTACTTTTTTATAAAATCCAAAATGGCAGAGAGGCAGTATGGCTGATATGGGGACAATTTGTATTGTTGGAGTCCTCATGACCCACAGAAGCCATTGACACCAACCACATGATTTCAGGACATATGGTCCAAAAGTTACGAGCAAAAATAACAATTTTAGCCCCATAAATGGCGTTGTCTCCAAACTGTGCATGTTCCCTCAGATTATGGTTTTGATGAAGCATACCAAGTTTTCTTTTGATAGGAAAAAGCACTGCTGATATAGACCCTCACATTGACCTTGTTTATTTTGTGATTGAGTAACTTCAGACAGTATGCCTTGTTGAACTCAGGATTTGATCCCAGAACCATTCAAATGGTAAACCAGTGATTAAACCACTGCACCGCCACTCAGTTGACATGGCTCAAATGTATCAAAGGGATATCCAGAGTTTAGAGTCAGCACACAAATGCGGGTTAATCTTTTGATCTAGGTAGTGCTGTCTCCAAACTTCTCAGTTATCCTCAAGAAATTATGTCGATGATGCATACTGTTTTTCGTAATTATTTATCTTTTATATATATATATATATATATATATATATATATAAAATTCAATATGTCGGAGAGATAATATGGCTGAAATGAGAAAAATTGGTATTGTTGTAATTCTCATGACCCACAGAATCCATAGACACCTCATGTTTATAGGACATACGGTTCAAAAGTTATGGGCAAAAATAGCAATTTTTCCACATCGTTTGACCCATAGATGGCACTGTCTCCAAACTTTGCATATACCCTCAGGTCATGGTATACCAAGTTTTATTTCAATACGACAAACCGTTGCTGAAATATTGTCTGACATCCATTTTTATATCGACCTCGTTAAATTTGTGTAAACGTAATTTTCAACGGGTGAAAATCAAAATGATATATTATTTCTTCTGTGCTGCTTGGTCTGGTGATTATTTTGAACCATTGTATGAGCAAATCAGATTTAATCTCAAGAAACAGTAGGAAAAAATTATAAATATCATAATCCATGATGGCAGCCACTGTAATGGGCAGTGTTTTAATGTATGGGGTTCATTCGAATCATCAAGAGGAGCATAATCAGATAAAAAAAAATTATTTTGATTCTAGGACAAATGATTCACAAGATACACAGAGTTTGGCGTAGAGACACCACATTTTGTGTGGGTCTATTCATGCCCAGCTCTATCAGTGTGCCAAATTTCCTATGTACAGTTCTATGGGCTGCCATAGACTCTATTGGTGGAATAATAATAATAATAATAATACTAACAGATACAATAGGTGCCTTAGCAGCCTTCGGTGCTTGGCCCCTAAAGATTAGGTATCACTTGAGAGCAGAATAGTTTTATTGGGCATAATTTCCAATCAAGCTGTAATTTTGCCAAATAGCACATAAAGTGTGAAAACATTATTTAATTGCGTGTTTAGGATACATACAATTTTAGTTTCTAGAAATCCACAGTTTTAAAACTGCATGAAGTTGAAGTAACACCAATATACTGTATATTTGAGTAGCTTTTCTATTGCGGTTTCACAAAACGACAGCAAAGAGGCTACCAGTCACTCATATACTCGCAAAAGACTAAATTAGGACTTTTGGCCGATAACATTGAGATTTCTACACAGAGATTTCTAGCTAAGCAAGCTCGATTGTATGGGATGTTTCATCCTGAAATGTGTTTAAGCATAATTCATAAGGAACTCATTGCATTCTCAGCATTGCCATAAGGGGCGCTATGTCAGACATTAGCGTAAACTTCTCATTTCTCAGTGCAAGAATCTGTTAGTTAAAGGAGCAATATGTAACATTGATATCAAGCGTTTAAAATGGGTACTGCAATTCAAATTCAAAATATTAGAGAGAGTTGTCTCCCAGCACCCCAGCTAATGTATACCTTTGCAATGTTTTATTCCATGGCTGCAGTGCGCTGTGTTTGCCCGCTAACTTGTTTCAAATCTGGCAACCCGGGGTGACAAAATACTACTGGGAAATGGGCAGTGGGCGGGATCACACAGGCCTAAACACAAGCAGGAATTCCGGCCCGGAACGGACATTTCAAAGTAGAATATACTGGTTGTAGCATTGTTTTCGGAGAAGCCAGTATTTCAACTTAGCATGTTTCCTAAATCTCTGATAATATATTATGATAATTTTATGCTTTAGTACAGTCAGGGTTGGGAGGGTTACTTTTGAAATGTATTCCACTACAGATTACAGAATACATGCTGTAAAATGTCATTTGTAACGTATTCCGTTAGATTACTCAAGGTCAGTAATGTAATCTAAATACTTTGGATTACTTCTTCAGCACTGGTAGATTTTTTCACTTGTTTTGACTATAAAAACTCTGTCAGTACAGTAAGACAAAATACACATGTTAAAAATACATTCTCTGAAAAACCTAAATATCTTATGCAGTGTTGTTTCTAAAACAAGAGAAATCAAATTGATCTTGTTTTAAGGATTTTTTGATATTTTTACAGGAAAACAATACAAAAATTATTATCAAGAATATGATTTTTGCCCTAATATCAAAGGTCTTACTAGAAAAAAAGAAATTATGATCCAACGTGAATTTTCTTGATAAAAAAATATGATCGTGCCTGGAAACGTGCATGTAAAATGGATAGAAATAGCATTTTAGCTTAGCGTAAAGCTGACAATTTACACAAGGTTTATTTCTATTTCTTCTGCTCCAAATTTACGTCAAACTTACTCCTCTGTCTGCTCGTATGAATGTAACACATCATAAGAAAGTGTTTCACCGCTGTTCAAATGCACTTTGGATCGCATCATTTATATGTATAAATGTTTTCCATCTGAAAGGACTAAATATTAAATGAAACAAATGACAATAAAATGCAAAGTAATCTCTTCAGTAATCAAAATACTTTTTGAATGTAACTGTATTCTAATTACCAATGATTTAAATTGTAACTGTAGTGGAATACAGTCACTTATATTTTGTATTTTAAATACGTAATCCTGTTACCTCCTGACTGAGGTCCGTTGACCAACATATTTAAGAATATTGTGACATTAATTTTGTGGGTATGCCAACCTCTAGTCTGTGAAGAGTGGTGGGTGTATTTTTGTAAATGAGAAGTGTCAATTACCGCTGGGAGATCCCATTATGCCTGGTGCGAGAGCATAAACCGAACATTCATGGAAACGGTGTATATTTATCCTCTGTGGGTGCTATCTGACAGTCAGTCCTGACACCTGATCTCAGTCCTCAAAATCTCCAACAGAGAAGCTAAATATAACACTATAAGTCTCAAGTGATAAAAAGGACCGAGACATGACCTACATACATTCTTCACACAAGGCCACACAGTTTTGCAAACAACCACAATGTTCCTCAATCTTCCCTTTTTCCCCCTTTTTGATTACTGAAGTGCCAAAGAATGTTTTGGCCTACATCAGGAAGTCGAAAGCAACCGATGCAGAGCAGACAGGGATTTCGCTCAGGTGAGATGGCAGAGAACATGAGTTGATTCTTATTAAAGCTCTGAGATGACAGACACGGACAGAATTAAACATTTAATATTGTTCTCTGACATCCGGGAATGCAGGCTTGAATGTAACAGACAGCTCATGAAATATAATTTGTTTATGCCGCTTATTTATTCGCAGGGGAAAAAAACATCCAGTATGCTAATTACAATCAAGGCAAAAATCACTTGATGGACAAAACAAAGACCGTTTTTGTAGATTAATCAGTTAGATTTAAAAAGATAGTACACCCCAAAATGAAAATTCTCTGGAAATTAAACCTGAATGACTTCCTTCTATGTAACACAATAGATGTCAGTTCTTTTCTTGCCATTCACAGTAATATGAATACATTTCAAGATCATTTTCTGTTTATTTTTGTACGATTAACAGTTTTGGTACAGTGTTGAGTCGCCACTCGATGTTCAATGTAAAAATCTGGTCCCTGAAGAAAAAGCACTGATCTAATACCCTATGATCGACCAGTTCCTTTAAGATCCCAAGGGGCTGTATGAACAGCCAACAAACTCCAATTAGATCACACATTTAATAGCACTCACAACACAATCTTAATGCCTAGCTTTCCCCCAACAGACCCGTTTCCCACCTGGGGATGTTGTTCAAACCCTTGAGTCAAAGTCAATAAAACAACTCAAAGACATCACACTGACCCCATGTGGTTGAGCTTGGAAATGCAGAAAAGATTTGCTCTTAATGGCTGTTCTAATATAAATGGGTGGTTCTTCACCAATGGGCACCCTGTGTATTTTTTAACACTATTTAATTTGTCTACTAACAATGTCCAACAGTTGCATTTTGAACAAACAAACATTTCTTCATATCAATCGCATTTCAAATCACCATTCATTCTGTTGTGAAAAAGATGATGGGGATGATGATGTAATTGACATTTAAACATTTTTTTAATAAAAATGTGCTAACTGTAAACGGTCGACAGTTAGGATAATGAATGCACACCCCATCCCCCATCAAACCAGATTGTTCATTTGTCTTCAATAGAACACAGTTTAAGATCTCTTTCCATCAGAAAGCATCAGTCTGAGTTCTGCTCGCTCTCTCTGCCATGTCTCACAAATCACAATTAATCCCACATAATGCACCGGCAAAGATGAGAATGGTTGTTGTTAGGCAAAATACATACTACAGCTTTTTGCTTTAGTAAAAGTAGCCTTTAAAATCCATGAATCAGTTTTATATACTGTAGTGTGAACAACTGCACCTGGTTGAACAAAGAAAGACAGTGGTCAGTGTGTGAGTCTCCGGTCTTAAATTATCCATTTGCTAAGAGTGATCCACTGCCAGAGGATTACACTGATGTTCAGCTGTTGAACCCTTGAAAGAAGCAGGATTAGAGGTGGTCTTAACAGCAAACTTAATTATAAACAAACTGTTTTTCTGCATCGCAAATCCTTATCTATCAGCTCTTAAGTCATTCATTGAATGAGGGCTTAGCAGTGCCAATTGGAAAGTGACACACAGACACACACATATGCAGGGCTTTTAAAGGGTCTTCTGAAACATACATTTATTATTATTTATTTATTTTTCCTTGAGGTCAAATGTTAAAGTTTTTTTTTTTTATGCATCAAAAATGTAGACAAAAATTATTTGTTTTTAAGTTACTAGCCTGGTCTCATGAACATTATGTGACCATGGTTACAAAATGATGTGCTTCATTTCACATTTTGCTGCAGTTTCCCAGTGAAATGTACAGCGGGGGGCGCCAAAAGCCACTGAAATGGTGTCGCAATCAGACAAGGATTAGATGGAGGTTTAAATGAGTAAAACATACCTCCCTGCCCTAAAACGTTAACATTAACCTAACCAATAGTGATCTTAAAATAAAATGAGAGGTAGACACAAAACAGACATCCTTACCCTAAACCAACACCTAAACCTAACCGATGGTGTCCAAAAACAAAATTAGAAATGAAAAGCACATTTTACAAAGCAACTACATCATTTCATGTTGCTTCTATGACACTCTTGTCTCAGCTTTAGAAGAACTGATTTTGAACCACAGTCTTCTGATTCTGCAGGCCATCATTCTATCAGGTGAGCTACCATAGACACTAATCACTTTGGAATAAGTGTGTTAATTTAGGTCGGTCTGTAATACAAGCATTCAAATGTATAATTTTTCAATGATGCGTTATAGTAAAAGTGTTTTTATATCATAACATGGCAGTGTGTGAGTAATAATGCAAAAAATAAGTGTTTATAAAGTCATAATCAGTCATTGTACTCGTGATTTGTGTGAAAGTGAATAAAAAGTACAGTTGTTGTACAGCCTCTAGTGTCAATTTTACCAGGAGACTGCTGCAAAATGTAGAACGCGGCATGTAAAACTCAGTTTATTGAGTTATTGTAATGTTCATTCTATGAGACTAGGTTGTAAGTTACAGTGTATGTGTGTGTGTGTGTGTGTATATATATATATATATATATATATATATATATATATATATATATACACACTGTAACTATATATATATATATATATATATATATATATATATATATACACACTGTAACTATATATATATATATATATATACACACTGTAACTATATATATATATATATATATATATATACACACACACACACACACACACACACACACACTGTATAGAGGTGTTTTCAACTATGGGCACATTTATGTCCATGGGGTTGATGTTTCTTAAAGAAAAGTTCGACTTTACTTTTTAACTTCAATTTCGTTCTGCTCATTATACAAAGTGATCGTATCACTTCAGAAGACTTGTAAAATAATGCATGAGTCCCACTGATTACTTTTACTGTGGTTTTATGGTGTTTTTTTGTCCTTTGTATAGCTTCACAGTCCAGAGTCACTATTCACTTTCACTATTATTAAGTTCTCTGATGCACAAAAAGTCATACTTACATTTTTATTATGATTATCAACCCTCTCTCTGACCTTTAGAATTAAATGGGGCATTTTTCACTGTTTAAAATTGACATAATTTACTCACCGTCATGTTGTTCCAAACCTGTATGACTTTCTTCTGTGGAACATAAAAGGAGGTGTTAGGCACCTTGTTAGTCACTATTCACTATCTTTGCATCGCTTCTCTCTACAATGAAGGTGAATGAAGACAGTCATTCAGCCTAACACCTCCTTCTGTGCACCACAAATGAACGAAAGTCATACAGGTTTGGAAAAACACAAGGGTGCGTAAATGATGACAAACTTTTGGGAGCGAACAATCTCTTTATTAGGTGTATGTTCATTTATTACAGTAAGAACATGAATGCTGTCTTATTCGTTTCAATTAGTTCCCTGACCCAAAACCTGGTCAATTTAGTCATTCATAAATCTTAATGAACACCAAACTGTCTTGTGTTTTTCCTTTGAATCTGTCTTCATATGCCTTTGCGTCTGATCCTGTGTTGATTACAGTGACTTCAACTGCATCAGGGTTGTCACAGCCGAATGAAAATCTAGCCGCATCCTGATTGTAATTATACACGACCAAACAACCTTGCAACGAGTCACCATATGACATTTTATCCTTGAATTTACTGTCAATCTGAAATGAAACATAATGATAACTGTAATTTCTCCTGCTGTGCATTGATTGCATGTCAACATGACTTTTCGACTGTGTAAAGATGCGTGGTAATTCCTGCACAATGTGTTAAAAAAATGAATCAGTCTTTCTTATCTGCATTCTCATCTTTGCCGGTGCATTATGTGGGATTAATTGTGATTTGTGAGACATGGCAGAAAGAGCGAGCAGAACTCAGACTGATGCTTTCTGATGGAAAGAGATCTTAAACTGTGTTCTAATGAAGACAAATGAACAATCTGGTTTGATGGAGGGTGGGGTGTGCGTTAGAAGTTGATGTTGACTGGATGATCATTGATAGCAATGCCATTTTCATCAGAAGTCCACCAAAGAGCTGCATGAAACTCAAATTTAAGGTCATGGGAAGGTTAATTATCATGGGATGCAAAGGCTGGATGAACTGTTTTACAGTCTGAATGTTTTCTTTAATGGAAATTATTTGTTTTTGTATTTATGGGGAACCAAACAGGACAAAAATATATATAAATTATGAAAATATTAGTTGTAAATCCTGAATACTGTATATTGTTATAAATCAGAATATATCATGGTAAATCTGATCATAAATGTCAAATCCAAAGTCACTTTGAATAAAACTAGATCCTCTAACTATCCACCTTTTTCCTACGTCCCGTGATACTTAGCGAGGAATATGGACATTACTTCCATTATCAAGTAAACACAGCTGATGTTGTGGCGCACATCCATTCATTCTTTCGTTACGGTGTTGGGATTTTGAGGAAAGCGTGTCTGATTTCATGAGGACATACATCAGTCACTATATCAGTGTGTTACTGAACAATAATAAACTGCTAAAAATTCATAAAAGACAAAGAGAGTTCAAACAATACCGGTGCGCTGTTTCTCCCAGATGTGGTTGAGATTTAATCTAAGCACGAACGCAACATTTAGAGCAAAATTATATGTTATTTTAGTGGAGTACCTGTGTTAGTTCAGCTTCAGATGTGTGTGCTTGTCATCTTGACAGACACACTGAGGAAGAGCCGTAAAGTTCTCATCCTTGGGTATGTAATTGCTTTTTCAAGATTTCCGATCGGACGGTTATTTCTGTTTAAATCCGCATGTAAGTTTATATTATTTGTTCAGCAGGTGATTGACTGATGAGATGTGGTGCTTCGCTGCCATCCAGAACGCATCAGGACGGCGTTTTAAACCTCAAATGTGATGTGGTTTTTCACTACCTCTGTATGTGTTTTTTTGTGATCCAATCACAAAACATTTTGCATCCAATTTACAACTATATTTAGCACTGACCATATGCGATCGGATCATCTGAAACAGATCTTATTACCAACTGTAAACCGGGTCTAAAATGACTGTAGCCAGAGATAAGAAATGCTATAGAACGACTTCCGACGGAAGTCCCACCCACATTAGTTTCTCCAGTAAGACCCGCAGGAAGAAGGTTGATATCCTGTTACTATATCCTCCTGAGATTCGAGCGGAATTGCTGTGTGGATTTTTCATTTCCCTTTTTGATTTGTAACTAGTAGCGCCTAATAAACATGCAAAAAAAATAAAAATTCTAGAGTAAATAGTTTTCCTAAAAATTGTTGTCCTACTACGTGGACAGTGGGAAGTTTTTATACCTAATAATTATATAAATAATATCAAGCAATAGAAAGTCAAATTTTTAAATCAAACTGATTATTAGGTTTCCAGGAGTTTTTGAGACATTAAAGACATTTTGGAACCATGTTTATTGGGAAAAGCACAAATAAAACACTACACGAATAAAAATGATTTTACTTTTACAGTACGTTACAATGTTTTTTCTACTTTGACAACAAAATTTAATGTTCTCTCTTTGCACTGTCAAAGCATTTTACCAATCAGAAATAAGCATATTTAATTCTGATTCAAAGTAATGGCCAGCATCATCCAATCACTGCCAACCATGTTAACATAAAATTATACAATATAAATTCTGAATCTAATACTGACATTTTACAAACATTTTAACTTGATTCAATATGCCTGTATGATTATGTCAGACAGGTTGATGAATACACATCCTCACATGTTTAACACACTTCTAAAGCCTGAAAAAATTAAAACTACCACCAGTCATACAATATACGTCTTTACTGCTTAAATTATTAACCCCCATACAGTAAATAACATTTAAGCCAATTTAGATTGAACAATTGTTAATTACTGCACTCAAAACAAATTTAAATTCATTTTAGCAGTACCACATTATTTTTATTCACATATCTGTGGCAGGGCAGAGGGCGTGGCCGGGTCGTGATTCCGCACACCCGGACCCTAATTAGGCTGATTAAGCCTGAGAGGGATAAGGCCGACCGGAGACGGCAGTGTGAGAGAGAGTGAGTTACGGACAGCTGTCCGACACCTGTGTGTGTTTGTGCTTTTGGTTAAATGTATCATTAAACCTTTATTTATATTATCAAGCCGGTTCTCGCCTCCTCCTTTCCATTTATCTTGTTACAATATCCTTTCACAAACAGCAGCATATGCGTTGCGATGGTGGAGACGGGGTCCCATTCTTCCCGTTAGACCTCCCATGGCCCATGGGTTTTGTTCATATAAGATCCACGTTAGATCATATTTAGCCTCATATTTGTCACACGATTGCATTTTGGATTTTAAAAACAGTGGTTTGTGATCATAGCAATGTCAATAACAATGACGGTCATCCGTGAAATATCATTATGTTAAATCCTGAGTTAATCCTAATCTACCGATCCTGATAGAAATTTAAAGAAGCCCAAATCTTTCGTAAACACGCTGTTTCAACCCAACAAACACAATTTGAGCAAAGCGCCATAGACTGCAGTTATTTTCTCTACTTCAAAAAGAACCTGTAAGTGTCAGAGCGTTTGTTTGTAAACAGTAACTTCATATTTAGTGAATGACTTAACCTCCAGTGTGCTGTCTATCTTCACTGGTCTCAGAACAGTTCAAAATGCACCTGTAACAGGTAAAGGTGGGCAAGGAGGAGGCGGGAACCAGCTGAACAGTAAACATAAACGTTAATGATATACATTAACTTAAAACAACATAAAACATAAGGACACAGACACACATGCAACGCGGCTGCGTGTACCTCTCTCTCTCTTGAACTGGCGCCTCCAGCTCCCCTTTATCTCGATCTCCCGCTGATCAGCAGCCGGCCACGTCCTCCTCCTCATCATACTCCTCCCCCACCCGATTCAGGCCAGGGCGCCACTGATCTGACCAACTTCCCCTCATCTCTGAAGGGGAGACATTGCCCTTCCTGCCGCTCTGTCAGCCGGTGGTCCACCCTGCCTCCTGCAAACCTGGGGGACAGACGAGGGGAGGAGTGGGGAGAGGGAAAGGGTGAGCAGAGACACACAGAGAGAGAGAGAGAGAGAGAGAGAGAGAGAGAGAGAGAGAGAGAGAGAAGAACTTGCTCACCTTTACCTGTTACAGGTGCATTTTAACGCCAGTTCGCTCCTCCCCCGGCGGACAGCAGCGAGTCCTCCGGTGGACGGAACCACTCCTCCCCTTGTTCGGCGGACGGCAGCGGTGCCTCCCGCTCTCGGTGGCCGGCAGCGACCTCTCCGTCCCCAGGCAGACTGCTGCAGCTGCTCCCCTGGCAGATGGCAGCGGCGAGGACTCTACCTGACAGCGCCCTCCTCCCTCCCGGGTTTCAGCACCACTGTAACAGGTAAATGTGGGCAAGGAGGAGGCGGGAACCGGCTGAATATTAATCAAACACTAAATTAAATAAATTATCTTAAAACAACATAAAAAATAAGGACACAGACACACATGCAAGCGGGCACGTGCGTCTCTCTCTCTCTCGAACTGGCGCCTCCGGCTCCCCTTTATCTCGCTCTCCCGCTGATCAGCTGATTCAGTGCCAGCAGCGCATCATCACGGTCTGGCCACGCCCTCCTCCTCGTCACAGCACCTTATTGTCATCCTTACTCCATATAAAGCCTCCGAAAGGATTTTTTTTCTCAAGGTGAAAATCCACAGTAAATAAAGGATTTCTCATAAAAAACTAGCGATATTGTCCACTACAGAGGTCATTGTGTTTAACAGCGTGACGTTTCACAATAAATTGCTCAAATTTGAAAAATGGCATATCGGATGAATCTAGAGACTAATTTTTTGACTCAAACAGGTTTCCATGTAAAAACTTAAGTAGGTTTCTTTCCAGATGTAGTTTTGTTGGCATTTCTCCCAAAACAACCTCTGCTGTGATCGGTGCCATATTGTTATTTCAGATGACTCCGTGCGTCAAACGTTTAACTCTTTCCTGACAGCCCCAAGTGTTCTGAACTGAGATCAGTCGGTTTAAATTAAATTAAATTAGGCATAGTGTATAGCGAAGACAAAACACAATGTCCACACAGAAGGACGCCGGGTCGCTCGAGAATATATTTGGGTTTACAATTGTATACTATATATTTACAACTAAATATACAAATTTACATGTATATATGCATTTATATATATATATATTCAGATTTACAACCATTAAGAATTTATATAATTAATTCCTTTTTGGCCCTCCATAATAGTTAGCCTCATTTGACAAACGATCAATATGTTATACAGAAGTTACACATAACTGAAGCAGCTGCATCTTGCCGTTGAAGTGTTGATGCTGGCTGAGGTTTTTTTACTTCTTTTTTCTTAAAGAATTTTGAAATGTCCATTTCAATATTCTAAAAAATCTCCTCACCAAGACAAGTCTGTCTAAAGCAATTGAGGAAGTTACATCCAAATGTTCCATTCTCATTTGGCTGAATCATATGTTTTGTCCAGTTTACATGTCGGTCAGTGCTTTTTGTTTGAGCTTTTTGAATGAATGTTAAAGGAGACACTGTTTGATGGGCAGAGAGCAGCGGTTCTAAAGGATTTTATTTTACTGTGCACATGAAAACACTGTGATTAGTACAAGGTAATAAAAACATTTGTCACTTTTCCTAAAACATTTGGGGCTTAAGCCCTCTAAGCCCACCCCTGGCCTTCCAACATCTCTAGTTGTAACCGCTGTGTTTTTAATATGCTTTGTCTTGAAACTTTGAAAAATGTGTCTTGAGATCCTGTGATGCCTGTTGCTGTTTTTGGTTTGACAAGGCGTGTTGCCTGTATAGCTGGAGCACTGATTGCCCCCTACTGCCACATGAAGGTGGTACATCAAATTTGAATATCTCTGAAAGTAGGAACATTCCTTATTACAGAATATGTAGACATCGTTATTTTTTATATAATGAATCAAGGATGGATGGATGGAAATCATAGAGGGCCAAACATTTAATAATTATATAGAGCCTTCTTGCCTCACATTTTGCCAAAAATAGGTCTCTAACCTAGTAAAATCCTTCGCGTCAATAGCACATGATGCCTCAAAATGTGTAGGCAGCTTAGCAGATTTTGGGTTACATTATTGTAAGAAATTGATAAACGGTAAGAAATCAAACATAAACTAATGAGTGCACTTGTTAAAATATCGCCAGAGCGGACTTTAAATTTTTTATTTGTGTGTTAGATCTAAATTAAAAAATAATTTAAAGTCACTAAGGAGCTCTTATTGATTAGCTAGACCCTTTGATTGCACCATCCAGGCAATGCAGACACAGAATGAAGTTGTAAAGCTCTACAATGAAGGAATCTTTTGCGACTGTGAATTATGATTCGAAACGGTTCATGTCATGCCTCCTTTTATAGGATTTTGCTTCACAAATACAACCCCCCAACAAAAAACTACTAGACAACGTTTCTTATGCCAGTTCACATTTGCTCAAAAATCAATCTGTGTAGCTTTTCAATTAATAGTTAGCCCAAAATGTAATTCTGTCATCATTTACACACACTCGTGTTGTTCCAATCCCATACGCTATAATTTTTAAGTGGAATACAAAAGGAAAAATGTTTATGCTTTTTTTTCCCCAGAAAACGACTGTTTGATAGACCATGACTGTCAAGCTCCAAACAGGACAAACAATTATATGAAAAAAGTAGTCCTTATGACTTATGGGCCATATTCCGAGTCTTCTAAAGCCATACGATAGCTTTAACTGACGCTACACATGCGAGAATCAATGGTGTTAGGCTTCAAACCTGGTGTGATGCACCGACGTATCATTTTTTAATCTAAATGCAAACAAAAATTACATTTCAGATTTTAGAACTTCTGCAGAGGGGAAGATTATGGTTTTCATTCAAGCTGCAAATTTAATCCGTGCACAAAATTGGAATATCGCCAAACAATTTGCAAATAAAACAACGCTACTATCCCATGTGTTTAAGAGAACAAAATAGGGAAATTGGTGCAAAATAGAAATGAAAATGGAAGATGAAGCCATTGATGCTCTTTTATTAAATGTAATAAACTTGCAGTTCAATGTATGCAGACAAAACACTAACAAACTTCATATCTGCTAGCGTTCAGCAGCAAATGGTTTACTGTATGTCTAAGATAGCAAAAGCGTGTCAAGCAGTTCTAGGAGATAACAGCTGCCAATCATTTTGATGACAGGCTTTGGCATTCCAGAATAACTAGAGCAACATTTGAGATGCTATTTAATGGATATGATGATATTCTTTCAGAGAATTGTGTATTCACGTGGCTTGTAGAGGAAACAACACTTGACTTTTTAATTTGCACCTATATTCCTATATAAAACCTAAAGGAATACATTCATTAATTGTGTTTCCATCATATACATGTCTTCTTACTGACTAAAACATTTATCCACCTCATGTGAGTAAATTTTTTATGCACAAAATTCTCATAACAGTATGTGAATGGAAACCTGATTATCGTACGGCTTCAGATGACTCCGAATATAGCATGAACGTATGAACTCAGATCAAATCAAATCACTTTATTGTCACACAGCCATATAAACAAGTGCAATGGTGTGTGAAATTCTTGGGTGCAGTTCCGATCATCATAGCAGTTGTGACAGTGATGAGACATATACCAATTTACAATAACATCAAATTAACACAACACAATTTAAACGTCTGATATATACATAATTACACTCAACAATATACAAATAATAACATACACTGTACAGTATACAATACACACAATATAGATACACATTATTCAATAAAAATAAAAAAATATATCAAAAAGTATATATAGTAGTATATATAGAATGCACAGTAGGTTGTATTGTACTGTACTGACATTCAGGCTGTCAGTTGATAGTAAGTTGTTAAGAGAGAATATAATATAATAATAGTATAATTTATGACAGTCTGGTGTGAGATATAAGAGTAAGAGTAGTAATAATAATAAAGTGCAGTGCTGATGTATTTTGATCGTTAGAGATCAAGAGTTCAAAAGTCTGATTGCTTGGGGGAAGAAACTATCATGGAGTTGGCTGGTGCGGGTCCTGATGCTGCGATACCGCCTGCCTGATGGTAGCAGTGAGAACAGCCCATGGCTCGGGTGGCTGGAGTCTTTGATGATCCTCCGAGCTTTTTTCACACACCGCCTGGTATATATTTCCTGGAGGGAGGGAAGCTCACCTCCGATGATGTGTCTGGCAGTTCGCACCACCCTTTGCAGTGCTTTGCGGTTGTGGGCAGTGCTATTGCCGTACCAGGCGGAGATGCAGCCAGTCAGGATGCTCTCTACAGTGCAGGTGTAGAACCGTGTGAGGATGTGGCGGTTCATTCCAAACTTCCTCAGCCATCTCAGGAAGAAGAGGCGCTGATGAGCTTTCTTCACAACGACTTCAGTGTGGATGGACCATGTGAGTTCCTCAGTGATGTGGACACTCAGGAACTTGAAGCTGCTGACTCTCTCCACTGGTGCTCCACTGATGGTGATGGGACTGTGTTCTCTATCTCTTCTGCTGAAGTCCACCACAAGCTCCTTTGTCTTACAGACATTGAGGGAGAGGTTGTGCTCCTGACATCAGTGTGTCAGAGTGTGCACCTCCTCTCTGTAGGCTGTTTCATCATTGTCAGTGATCAGACCTACCACCGTCATATCATCAGCAAATTTAATGATGGCATTGGAGCTATGTGTTGCCACACAGTCATGTGTGTACAAGGAATACAGTAGTGGGCTGAGAACACAGCCCTGTGGGGCTCCAGTGTTGAGGGTCAGTGATGAGGAGATGTTGCTGCCTATTCTAACCACCTGGCGTCTGCTTGACAGGAAGTCCAGGATCTAGCTGCACAGTGAGCTGTTTAAGCCCAGAGCCTGGAGTTTCTCATCTAGCTTGGAGGGCACTATGGTGTTGAATGCTGAGCTGTAGTCTACAAACAGCATTCTCACGTAAGTGTTCTTTTTTTCCAGGTGGGAGAGAGCAGTGTGTATTGTAAATGCAATTGCATCATCAGTGGAGCGGTTGTTGCGGTAAGCAAACTGCAATGGGTCCAGTGAGGGAGGCAGCACAGAGCAGATGTAATCTCTGATTAGTCTCTCAAAGCATTTGCTGATGATGGGGGTCAGAACAACAGGACGCCAGTCATTTAAGCAAGTTATTTTTGATTGCTTTGGAACAGGCACAATGGTGGATTTTAAAGCATGTGGGGACTACAGACAAAGAGAGGGAAAGGTTGAAAATGTCTGTAAAAACACCAGCCAGCTGGTTCGCGCACGCTCTGATGACGCGGCCCGGAATGCTGTCTGGGCCCGCGGCTTTGCAGATATTCACCCGTTGGAAGGATCGGGTTACATCCACTACAGAGATGGAGAGTGAACTAACCTCTGTAGCTTCGGCCGCTAGAGCTCTCTCCGCGAGGGCGGAGTTATTTCCCTCAAAACGAGCATAAAAAGTATTTAGCTCATCCGGGAGAGAGGTAGCGGTGTTCATGGCGGAGTTTTTATTCCATTTAAAGTCCGTGATGATGTTAATTCCCTGCCACATGCTTCTAGAGTTGGTGGTGTTAAACTGTCCTTCAATCTACTACTATTAGTAGTGTTACTTATTAGTGTTTTGTTTTTGTTTTTGTTTGTTTTTTTGTTGTTTTTTTTTTGTCATTTTTTGAGATTGACAGAAGTGATCACTGCTGAACTTGTATGAAAAAAGAGTTGCATAAGTGTTTTTATTTTTGATTTCCACAGACAAAATATCAGCATAATGGTTTACAAAAACATGAGAGTTAGTAAATAAATGACAGCATTTTTTTTTTTAAGAAGAACTATTCCTTTAAGTATAAAATGTGCAAGACTTAGAGCTGTAGGGAACCTGAGTGAGTAAACTCATCCTTCACTCTGGCCTTGACTTGAGAGTCTTATAGGAAGCATGAATGTAAGACGTTCCACTCCAAAACTCTCCCTGAATGCTAAATCAAGGACATACGGCAACACCTGAGCAAAGCATTTTACCCTGTTCGGCTTTCAAGTAATACTAATGTACTTTCACTGTTGCTTTAATTGCTTGCATTTGTCCAGACAAAACTCCATTTTAAGGAGCACAGGGTCATGTGCTACCTTTGTCACAACAAACACATCACAGAACAAGACGAGAGGTTTTTTTTCTTCTTCTCTTTATATTAAGAGAAAACGATGAAAGCCTGATACGTGTGCACCATGAATTATATCTCTCTCTCCACAACCGAGAGACCTGAGCTGCATTTAAACTCCACATTTCCATAAACGTTTATGGGGTTTCGCTACAATGCACCGATATTAGAAAAACATCTCTGTAGAGTCGGCAACACTTTGCAATGAAATCCTCCGGGAGAGGACATGAACCGTGCTGCGACTTGCTTTAGTTACAGCATGCTTTTATGTTCTCTGTGCAATTGGACCTGTGCTAAAGGTCTAATCAGCTCACTTTCCCTTTCTACATGAGAGACACATTTAATTGGAAAATGGGGCGAGGCATTACAGCAATGCCACATTTAATATTGCCCCTTCAAACATAACGGCGGTCCAAGAATACTGATGAGAACTGCAAAGATAAAGAAGCATCTATCGATCGATAGATAGATATACACTGTATATACATACAGATAGATGGAGAGGACATACAGACAGACAGACAGACAGACAGACAGACAGATAGACAGATAGATAGATAGATAGATAGATAGATAGATAGATAGACAGACCCACCTGTTGATGTTGCACAGTTTTCAGTACTTCAGAAGTTTCAGGTCTCAGCTTGTCTTGTGCTGCAATAATCCCTTTTCTATCAGCAGGTCGTACAGGCCTCTCTCTCTCCCATTTCTTCTACAACACACTCATAAAAAAAAATAAAAAAAACAAGATAAAGAGAGAAAAAGGAAGAGAGGGAGAGAGAGCAGGCCAAGGGACTGCAATTAAAGCTCTTCCACCTCTTCCATTGTTAGGAAACTAAACCGCTCTCTCAGCATGCTGGTTGTCTGCTGAAGGTCAAGAGACATAATCATACAGAGAGAGAAAGAGAGAGGGAGAGAGAAAGAAAAAGACAGAAAGAATACAGGCATTTTGACAAATCTTCAACATATGCAGTCCATGTTTGTTTTTTACTGACGGTGAAACTGCAAAAATAATTTTCTTAATCAGGTTTTTGTCTTGCTGAAAAGTATTTAAACATCCTTAAAACAAGATGCAATTTGAGAAGCAAAACTGCTTAAGATATTAACACTTGATTTGTTTTTAAAAATATATATCTTGAATTAAATGTATTTTCCTTACACCCATGGAAAATTGATTTTTTCTTTAAGCATACATTTACATCTAAAACATGAAGTCGGCACACTGTAGCATCCAAACAGGTTTTTGATAGGATTCTCACCCTGCAAAAAGTTGTGTAGTGATGCAACTACCAATTATTTTTATAAACTATTAATCTTTGTTTATTTATTTGATTAATCAGATAAAAGATACATTTTATATCTTGCATTTAAAAAAACAACATTTTTTACATTATGATTGTATGCTATAAAATGCTAATTTTTCAAACAAATTTTATCAAGCAGATGCATGTCACTACTGTAAAGTGACGTCAATGATGGAGCTTCTCTGTGAACTTTGTACATATCCGATAATGAAATTCGTTGCCGATTATTTTCACTAAAGATTATTAGCAATTTTATTATTTTTTGAAGCATTTTATGCTTCATTTGATATTAGTACACATTTTTTGTCACGCACATTGTTGCGTGCAGTTGTTTTTGGATGTGTGTGCTTTAAAGTATTTATGATTTAAAGAATAAATTAACTATAATTATAGTGAAGCTATATGTAAGCTAAAACAAGAAGAAAAAAACAATTTGCCAGAGGCATTTGAAAAATAAGCATAATTCAAGATCTATTCTTTCAAAACTAATTCTTAAAATTATCATACATAATTTAGCTTTTTAGGTGGAAATGAGGAGTTTTTCTGGATGTTTTTGTCTCACAAACAGACTTGATTGAAGTACACTAGAGGAGCTGGCTATATCTACAGTGCCAGTGATGATTTATTCAGTAATGCCTTGTGTAATATGAGTGTGTAGTCCAGGTCTCCACATGCGCTCAGGTTTCTGTATTCTATTCAGGAAACCGTGATGACTCTCTCATGCCAAAAGAACTGCTTGAAGCTTTAAACCATCACTGCTATTCAAACTGAAGACACTGAAATAGAAAGTGAATCATTCACTGGGTTAATTCACTGCCTTCCAAGGTCGTTATAGCTGAACATACAATCAATAATGCCAGTCAATGTAAAAGTAAATGAAATGTAAATGATGCCAGTCAAAATATGAAACTTGATAGTGTCCATACTGAGAAAGCATGAATTAGTCTCGGGTCAAGCATTAAAAGCAAAAACTTTTTTACTTTGAATTTTTGGGTATTCAAGCGTTAACAACAAATAAACATTAACAAAAACAGAACACATTTTTGTAATGAATAAATACCTTTGCCTAATTACTGCATAACATATAATAACAATCTATTTATGTTAAAATGTATACATGAATATATAGTGAAAAGTGTATATCCTTAGGGTCTGGACTGCTGGTTTTAAAAGTGTTTTAGGCTTGGAAACCAGCTGCCCGGCCAGCTGAACACCTTGGCCAGGCTGGAAGACCTTAAACCAGCTAAGACTAATTTAAGCTGGTTTTTTTTTTTTAAGGTAATTGGCCATAATTTCTTTCAAATTGTTCACCATTTTTAAACACCTTTGTCTTCTCTAGCTCATATTATGGTTTTGCAGTGTGACAAATACATTTTAAAAATTACAAATATTCCAACGTAGTCTCTCAATTAATATGATGTCATAAAAGCTGCATGCATAATAATTGAATTATAAAAGAACTAGCAAAATGCTGCTTAAAATAGTTTTAAATGGAGTATAGCTTGCCAAACCACAGGGAATGTCAACCTTTCAAAAGTATTCAAAACAGTCTCATGGCAACTTCTAATAAGTCGTAAAGATGGCAAAGTGGCAAGATACTGTCCTCTTGTCAGTAGCTGAAACCTTGCGAATAGTGAGAGCTAACTCCAAATCATCTGTTCTCATCCTCCTTGACTTGTCTGCTGCTTTCGACACAATGAACAACCAGATTCTCCTGTCCACTCTCTCTGACATGGGCATCGCAGGAACTGCGCTTGGACGGTTTGAGTCATACCTGACAGGCAGATCCTTCAAGGTCACCTGGAGAGGAAAGGTGTCCAAGTCACACTAGCTGACCACTGGTGTTCCTCAGGGATCAGTGCTTGGATCTCTCCTCTTCTCGATCCAAACTACATCACTCGGACCAATCATGAAGGCACATGGTTTTTTCTACCACAGCTACGCAGATGATATGCAGCTCTACCTGTCATTCCAGCCTGACGACCCCACGGTCTCACCATTGACAGCCCGGAACCTGGGAGTGTGGCGGATGACCAGCTTAACTTCACTGATAACATCTCATCAACCGCCCGGTCTTGCAGGTTCCTGCTTTACAACATCAGCAAAATCAGACATTTCCTGTAAGAATATGCTACACAGCTCCTGGTCCAAGCTCTGGTCATTTCAAGACTGGACTACTGTAATGCCCTGTTGGCCGGGCTCCCAGCTAGCATGATTAAGCCACTGCAGATGGTCCACAGTGCTGCAGCACGTCTGGTCTTCAATCAGCCAAAGAGGGCTCATATCACCCACTCTTTTTTTCTCCCCAATTTGGCATGCCCAATTCCCAATACGCTCTAGGTCCTCGTTGTGGCGAAGTGACTCCAATCCGGGAGGCGGAGGAAAAATCTCAGTTGCCTCTGTGTCTGAGACCATCAATCAGCGCATCTTATCACGTGGCTTGTTGATAGCATTATCACGGAGACCTAGCGCATGTGGAGGCTTCACGCTATTCTCCGCAGCATCCACGCACAACTCACCACGTGGCCCACTGAGAGCGAGAACCACAATATAGTGACCACGAGGAGGTTAACCCAACGTGACTCTACCCACCCTAGCAACTGGGCCAATTGGTTGCTTAGCAAGCCTGACTGAATTCACTCAGAACGCCCTGGATTCGAACGTGAGACTCCAGGTCTGGTAGTCAGCATCTTTACTTGCTGAGCTACCCAGGCCCCAATATCACCCACTCTTGATTTCACTCTAGGGCTGCAACTAATGATTATTTTGATAATCGATTAATCTTCAATTATTTCTTCGATTAATCGGATAAAAACTAAATTTTGTTTCCTGTATTTTATTCAAATCTGATTTTTTATAAAAACAGAAATATTTGGTTCGATTTACAGTGCTGGATTCACAATTCTATATTCTCACAAAACTTTAAACAAAGCCTGAATCATGAAAAGTTATGTTTGATTTTTATATTATTATTATTATTATTATTATTATTATTCCTTAAGGACATATGCAAAACAGTTCCTTTCCTTTACTTGTAAAACTTAACAAAAGTACTGTTTGTTAAAGAGTAAAATGATCCATCGGGGATGGACTGGGACTAAAAATCATCTGTGACATCCATGAGCTGCACATTTGATTACACTGAAACTGAAGTCAAGGTATAATGTTGCAAGATGACTAGCCGCAAGGCACAGTTCAGGCCCGGCTTCTGACAGCTATGCTAGGGTGGGCTGGGGGATATCATAGGTGGGCATTTGGGATGGGGGAGAGGTTATTCAGACTACTAATTTAATGCTTTAATTGGCGTAACATGGCGTAACTGTCAAGATCATAAGACCCAATATTACTGTATTTTACAATTTTTTCCCATATTAAAAAATATATTGAAATAAATAAACTGATAAACATTGTATATAATCATATGCACTTACTTAGTTTACAAATATTAGCCACTAATAGTTCTAAATATAACTAATATTAGCATTATATTCATTAATTTCCTGTTATAGCATAATTTCATGTACAGCTGCTTTGAAACGGCTGTTGTGAAAAGCGTTATACAAATAAATTTGACTTGACTTGACTTGACTGAATTAATAGTATAGTATACTATAGTATACTACCTCCATTACTAAGTAACAAAATAAAGCAATACACTTTTAGACTAATTAGAATTACAGCTTCACATTTTCACTGGGCTGTAAAGTGATGTCACCGACGGAGCTTCTCCATGCTCATCGCAAATATCCAACTAATCGATAATGAAATTTGTTGTCGATGAGTTCCATTATTGATAATTATCGATTTGATTTATTAGTTGTTGCAGCCCTATTTCACTCCACTGGCTGCCAGTAGATGCCCGCATCAAACTCAAGGCTTTGACTCTGGCATTTAGGACAGCCAATGGAACAGCACCCTGGTGGCGCCTGGTGGTCCCATCGCAAAGAGGCACAAAGTGTATTTCGTGATCATTCATTTTCTCTGTTCCTCTGTGGTGGAATGAGCTTCCAACCTCCACATGATCTGCTGATACCATCTCAGCATTCAAGAACCAGCTGAAAGCACATCTGTTCCACGAGCACTTAACCAATCCACACTAAATGCACTTACTATTTAACAATACTAAAAATATCCTTGTGTCTCTTTCTTCTGTGCAAACATCTATAATAGTACAGCCACTTTGAGAACTTGGCAGTGTGATACTGAAGATATTGTTGACTTTTGTATGACAAATTGCTTGTTATGTTACTCATTTGTAAGTCACATTGGATAAAAGTGTTTGCTAAATGACAAAATGTAAATGTAAGATATTGAACGACTTGGCTCGTATGAAAAGTTCTGATTTTAAGACCAACCAATCAACAAACAGAATTTCAAATTGATACAATACAGGCATCATATTTTAGCTAGCCTCCAATCCATCAATTTATTTTAAAAAAAAGTAAGAAATTTGGTTACTTATTCCATATTTATTTATGCAAAATAAATGACTGATGTGTGTCAGTAACCTTCAATACACTCCCCTTGTCTCATTTCAAACCCTTATGTTTTCTGTCAAAAGTTATTTTCTAATTAAAATCATAGTTAGGTTTAGGTTTGGGCTTTGGGTCATGGGTTAAACTTAATTAAAAAAAAACGTAATAACGTTGTTTTTCTCTATGGAAGTAAAAGTTGTTCATATTTATATGAGTTTCTTATGATTTCGCCATCTTGTACTTTTACTATGATGAACTTATTTCATGTCAACTACTCCTATTCAAAATGGCATCAGTGCATCACAGCTACTAGGTAATTTTACACAGAAACAGTTTACTGTATACATGAGTAGGGACACTAGCATTTCCCTGAAGCATTTACTTCATAAATATATTCCATAATACATGGTACTTCCACTAGTTTAATCAAAACTACAGTGAATCAGCAGCCCTGAATCAATTTATTCCAACCTTCTGTCCCCAGACACACATTGAGTTGTCATAATCACATGTAATTTTAATCAATGCAACGTGATATCTACAGCAATCAATCACACCGTGTGCAAATGAGAATGCTTAAAACATCTCGCTTGCTTCCAAAGAGAATCTTGAGTAAATGCAGGAGGCAACCCACCTCAGGAGAGCTCATCTCCGCTAATAAACATCATTTAAAGATGAAGTGTGTCATTTATGCATAGCAGCTCCAAACGAAATTGCAATCTGTTTAGACCTTTTTTTTTATTATTATTGACTAATTTATTTACCTATATGACCTTGTATAATACTGATATTTTCTCAAATACTGAACCAATCCTCAGAATTTATATACCGTTTGAAAGCTTAAAGTCTCAAGAATCAAACTGTGCTGTCCATTTAAAAAAATAAAAACCAGATTAAATTACAAGTATAAACACTAGATGGTTGCAGAGAGCTAGATTTTGTTAGAAGTTCTGCATTTAGATATATATTTAAACATGATCAAAGACTACTTTTGTCAAAGTTTAGCATTTTGTTTGATTTGTTTGAGGTTATTTTAGTCAGTTTTTGAATACCTGAAATTAGTAGAATAACAAGTAATCAACAAATTGATCCCTGGTTGTAACAAGATGAATGTGTGTGTGTGTGTGTTCAGCATTGTAGATGTGTTATAGTCTCACCAATTAATTTTGATGTGTGTGTGTTCTGCACTGTGGCTGATTTATTGTTGTTTTTTTGACGACAAAAAAAAAAAAAAATATTCTGTTTTATAGTCTGACCAGTTCAGTTTTGTGTGTGTGTGTGTTTGGTAGTCTCACCCCTTCATGTCTGTGTGTGTTTTTTCTGCATTGTGGCCATTTTTTAGATTTGATATAATAAATAATGAAAAAAAAAATAAAATAATTTTGATTTTTAGTGTTTCCCATTCATTTCCTATGGCGGTCACTTTTGACCGGGAACAGTACAAGTATAACTTTTTTTCTACCACTTGGTAGAATCAAATGGACGAAAAGTCACCATGTCTCGTACCCGTCAGATAAAGGAAACCAGTTTTATTGAAGAAACAAAATTGACTTCGGTCAAAAATGACCGAACAGTGCATGAGGGTAAAATGTGAGTGTTGGATAAGGGGCTAGTTCAAATTTGATGCCTGTATTGTATTAATATGTAATTCTGTTTGTTGATTGGTTGGTGTCTATGGGAATAAAAGCCTTGTGATATTTTATGACTTCACCATCTCATACAAATTATTATGAGTTGGGGACAAACGTGAGTGCTGGCAGAACTGTTGCTATGCACTACCTCGGCCTGGCACAGGTGCAGTTCTGTGCAGTGGGTATTATTTTTAGCTTCTCTGAAATCAAAGGAAAGACACTTTAGCACACTCAAGGTCCCAAGCAGATTACATAAGCCTTCCTGAATGTCAATTTTAAACAAAGGTAATTGGAGAATTGTGCAGTCATCCGCAGCCAACGGTACAAATCTGGCTATAGCATTGCTTTCAGTTCAACAAATGGAATGTGAAATTAAAGGTTTGCTTAAAGACTGCCTGTAAACATGGCACACACAGGCACTGTAATTATTTGGTACCAGACCAAATGATTCTTTTTTGCATAAAATTATTGGGGACAATGTCCACTTGTGTTTAATTAAGTTTCTAAAACGGATAGTTCCGATACTAAATTCTGCATGAGCCGAGTTCAAAGCCATTGCAAAAAGATGACAAACAGACACCTGCACATTCCACAGTATATACAGGTGCATCTCAATAAATTAGAATGTCGTGGAAAAGTTCATTTATTTCAGTAATTCAACTCAAATTGTGAAACTCGTGTATTAAATAAATTCAATGCACACAGACTGAAGTAGTTTAAGTCTTTGGTTCTTTTAATTGTGATGATTTTGGCTCACATTTAACAAAAACCCACCAATTCACTATCTCAAAAAATTAGAATATTTTGACATGCCAATCAGCTAATCAACTCAAAACACCTGCAAAGGTTTCCTGAGCCTTCAAAATGGTCTCTCAGTTTGGTTCACTAGGCTACACAATCATGGGGAAGACTGCTGATCTGACAGTTGTCCAGAAGACAATCACTGACACCCTTCACAAGGAGGGTAAGCCACAAACATTCATTGCCAAAGAAGCTGGCTGTTCACAGAGTGCTGTATCCAAGCATGTTAACAGAAAGTTGAGTGGAAGGAAAAAGTGTGGAAGAAAAAGATGCACAACCAACCGAGAGAACCGCAGCCTTATGAGGATTGTCAAGCAAAATCGATTCAAAAATTTGGGTGAACTTCACAAGGAATGGACTGAGGCTGGGGTCAAGGCATCAAGAGCCACCACACACAGACGTGTCAAGAAATTTGGCTACAGTTGTCATATTCCTCTTTTTAAGCCACTCCTGAACCACAGACAACATCAGAGGCGTCTTACCTGGGCTAAGGAGAAGAAGAACTGGACTGCTGCCCAGTGGTCCAAAGTCCTCTTTTCAGATGAGAGCAAGTTTTGTATTTCATTTGGAAACCAAGGTCCTAGAGTCTGGAGGAAGGGTGGAGAAACTCATAGCCCAAGTTGCTTGAAGTCCAGTGTTAAGTTTCCACAGTCTGTGATGATTTGGGGTGCAATGTCATCTGCTGGTGTTGGTCCATTGTGTTTTTTGAAAACCAAAGTCCCTGCACCCGTTTGCCAAGAAATTTTGGAGCACTTCATGCTTCCTTCTGCTGACCAGCTTTTTAAAGATGCTGATTTCATTTTCCAGCAGGATTTGGCACCTGCCCACACTGCCAAAAGCACCAAAAGTTGGTTAAATGACCATGGTGTTGGTGTGCTTGACTGGCCAGCAAACTCACCAGACCTGAACCCCATAGAGAATCTATGGGGTATTGTCAAGAGGAAAATGAGAAACAAGAGACCAAAAAATGCAGATGAGCTGAAGGCCACTGTCAAAGAAACCTGGGCTTCCATACCACCTCAGCAGTGCCACAAACTGATCACTTCCATGCCACGCCGAATTGAGGCAGTAATTAAAGCAAAAGGAGCCCCTTTTAACCCCCAAGTATTGAGTACATATACAGTAAATGAACATACTTTCCAGAAGGCCAACAATTCACTAAAAATGTTTTTTTTATTGGTCTTATGATGTATTCTAATTTGTTGAGATAGTGAATTGGTGGGTTTTTGTTAAATGTGAGCCAAAATCATCACAATTAAAAGAACCAAAGACTTAAACTACTTCAGTCTGTGTGCATTGAATTTATTTAATACACGAGTTTCACAATTTGAGTTGAATTACTGAAATAAATGAACTTTTCCACGACATTCTAATTTATTGAGATGCACCTGTACATGTGCCAAGTTGCTATATGGCTTATGATGTGATTATTAAGAATTTATGTTATTTTTGAAAACAAATACTAATACTGCATATACCCAAAGAACAAAGATAGTTCACCCAAAAATGAAAATTCTCTCATCATTTACTCACCCTCATGCCATCCTAAATGTGTATGACTTTCTTTCTTCTGCAGGACACAAAGATTTTTTGAAAAATAATGGCGACCAAAACTTTGAAGTTTCAAAAAGCAGAAAAAGGCAGCATAAAGATAATCCATAAGACTCCAGCGGTTTAATCTGTGTCCACTGAAACAATCCGATTGGTTTGGGGTAGGGGTGTGTACAAATATTGTTTTTCCAATTAATTGCAACGATCTCGATGTCGATTCTTAAATCCCAAGATCGATATTTCACTCAGTGCACAACCCTCTACTACAAGTGGAAATCATTCGCATTTGCAGCCAAATTTCACGCTATGCGACTAAAGTGAATATATTTGGCAACTGGATGGTAAATGTTTAGATTTCACTCACCAGTAATTGTGTAGTTTAGTCGTGAAGTGTTCAGCAGCGAGATCCTTTCACAGTGTGTTGAGAGTAAAAGTTGTTCCGTGTAATGTGTGTCCAGGACAAGATACACGCAATCCATTTGTCATTGAATACTGTCTCTTTCAATACCCTTTCTGTTCTTTACAGTCAGTTGTTGATCAAAAACAATCACAAATCACTGCAAAAAAAAACATTTAATTCTAATCATGCATCGCACAGATGAGATAAAGCCATTCGAGTCCTCTCTAGTTAATGTGCGCTCATTTAAAGGTTAAAGAGAGTAACAGTTTTAGCATGTGTTCAACAAATCAGTGTAAATACTTGTAAATAGTACAAAGAGTTTCAAGAGTTTCAAGATCTTTATTGTCATTGAAATTCTTATTTTGTAAACTCCTCTCAAAAAACAGGGGTAAAAAGTCTGGAAGTTATAGCTGCAGTATTTCAGTACCACTTGCCAGACTTCATGAGGGTGAAGAATTTATGGGAAGGATGGGTGGGATCACTGATAACATTACTAGCCCATTTGAACCTTCTTTTATTGTAGATGTCCTGAAGTGAGGGGAGATTCATCCCTGTGATTTTCTGGGCTAACATTAATACCCTCTGCAATGCCTTCCTGTATTGTGCTGTGCTGTTGCCATATCACACAGTTATGCAACAGGTTAACACACCTTCTACAGTACATATGTAAAAGTTGTTGAGGATTTGTGGTGACATACCAAACAAGAAGTACATCCTCTGATTGGCCTTCTTAAGCAACTGCATTGTGTTCTTTGTCCACTTTAAGTCTTCACAGATGTGGACACCGAGGAACTTGTAGCTTTTCAAAAATGATAAATTTAATAAATATACAAATATTACAAATTATGCAATTTATTGATTGAATACATTTATTTGTTCATTTTTAAAAAGCCAAATTGTGACCAAAATGATGAAAAAGTAATAAAATATAATTAGTAAAATTAATATTTTCCTAATGTACCTAGTAAAACGGTCCCCTGTATAATTAACAGCATTAGCTGGGAGATCATTTATTTTATATGTAAGCAAAAGGGACATTATAACTGAAATAAACCCATATGAATCTAATAAATTGAAAACGAATCGAGAGCTTGTGAATTGGAATCAAATTGAATTGAAACAGGAAATCTGTATCAACACCCAGCCCTAGTTTTGGGTGAGAACAAACCAAAATATAACTCCTTTTTCACTGTAAATCTTCAAATCAGCAGTCTGCTTGGTGATCATGACTTCAAGCTCTATTACACTTCCTGGCGGCATCGAGCACTCTGCACATGCATCGAGCACTAGAAGTGTAATCAAGCTTGAAATCATGATCGTGCCTAGAGACTGCAATGGTAAGATGTACAGTGAAAAAGAAGTTACATACTGGTCTGTTGCCACCCAAAATCGATTAGATCACTTCAGACATGTATTAAACCACTGGAGTATAAGGATTACTTTTATGCTGCCTTTATGTGCTTTTTGGAGCTTCAGAGTTTTGGTCACCATTCACTTTCATTGTATGGACCTACAGAGCTGAAATATTCTTCTAAAAAACATTGTGTTCTGTAGAAAGCATACACATCTGGGATGGCATAAGTGTGATGAAAGAATTTTCATTTTTGGGTGAATCTTTCCTTTTAGTATTCATTTTTGGTGATAATCGGGCTGCTATGAAGTCGTTAATTGTGAGTTCAGTCAAAAAATGAAGAAATCTGTCATTGTTTACTCACCCTTGTGTTCCAAACACATGTGACTTTCTTTAATGTAAAGGAGATGTTTGTCACCTTCATTGTATGGAGAAAAAAAAAAAAATCATGCAGGTTTGGAACAACATGGGAGTAAATGATGACAATTTTTATTTTTGCATGAATTTTCCTTTTAAGAACATAAAGATGACCTTCACTTTGTAAATTTCCTATGTCCTGAAAATGCTCATATAATTTTCATACATTTTGTTCACAAGTCTTTTTAAATTTAGAAACAATTTGGCTGAAATTGAACATTTAAATGCCATGTCTGAAGTAAACTGTTCCTTATTATACTCATCAAAGCATTAATGCAATAATAAATCCTGAATGAAATGCAATGTATTACAGTTTTTCTTTTTTTCCATTCCTGTTTTCAGCAGTGAATGGAAAGCACTTTGTAAAGGTTTCACAAACCATCATCCCTGAGTGAACAGAGAAACCTTGCGACCTTACAATAAAGACACTGTCACTTCATGTAATACAGGTATCTAAGCAGTGTGAACTGGAGTGTGACATGAAATTCCATTTTTAATAAAGATACAAGCTGCTGTCACTGTTTGAAATTTCATAAAATTTTTTTTAACAAAATCCTTACAAGGTTGGAACCTAATTAAAATAGAATTAATAATTATATTTGGGTTGTGAATCGATAATTGTTTTTTTGGTTTTTTTACTAATTAATCGCACATTTTTCTGTGATTAATTGCAATTAAATTATGGTACATGATACATTACAAATAAAATTATATATATATATATATATACACACACACACACACAGGGTTGGGAGGGTTACTTTTGAAATGTATTCCACTACAGATTACAGAATACATGCTGTAAAATGTCATTTGTAACGTATTCCGTTAGATTACTCAAGGTCAGTAACGTATTCTAAATACTTTGGATTACTTCTTCAGTACTGGTAGATTTTTTCACTTGTTTTGACTATAAAAACTCTGCCAGTACAGTAAGACAAAATACACATGTTAAAAATACATTCTCTGAAAAACTGAAATATCTTATGCAGTGTTGTTTCTAAAACAAGATAAATCAAATTAATTTTGTTTTAAGGATTTTTAGATATTTTTACAGGAAAACAATACAAAAATTATAATCAAGTAATATATAATCTCTCAGTGTGTTCACAACTGGGAGCGCAGACATTTCAAAATAGAAGTATTTCGGGCTTCTTTATAATTAAAAGTCCTACACCACTTTATATATACAGTTGCAATATGTTCTGGTGATGTGAATTAAAACACATCAACTAAAACCATAATAAACAGTCAAAGTAAGTTTTTAATACACAATTGAGTGATTTTGAGAACAAAGAGTTCAGTTTATCCAAATTTTAAAATAAAAAATAACATTCTCTCCACAAATGTCATGTCAAAAATATTCAACCCCCCAAGTCAATCATTTGTGGAGCATCCTTTACCCTTAATAACATCAAATAAATGTTTCAGGTAAGTGTTCTCAGGCTTCGGACACTTCTCTATTGGAATCTTAAAGTTTCCAGCTCACTGATATTCTTTGGTTTCTGTGCCACCACTGATTCCTTGAAATCCCAACAAAGATTTGCAATGGGATTTTAATGATTGACTGAAAGGGCCATTTAAGGACATTCCACGACCCATCCCTGAACCAGATTTTGGACAACTTGGATGTATCCTTGTTGTTATTGTCTTGCTGGAAAGTCCAGTGATCACCGAGCTTCAATTTACACACTGAAGGCATCACATTTTTGCCAAAATGGTCTGATACCTGAAAGAATCAATGGCGCCAGTCACATGGTCAAGATAGCCGTTTCCTGCAGCCGCAAAACATCCCCATAACAGGACTGACCCACCTCCATGCTTGACCGTGGGGATGGTGTCGTTCTTGTCATCACCTTGCCTTTCTTACTCAAGACGTACTGCTGACTCACGGGTCTAAAACTCATTTTCAGTTTAGTGTCATACGTCCATAAAACCTTCTTCTAGGACTCCACAGGTCTTTCCGAATTCCTTCTTGAGTATTCAAGTCAACATTTCCCTTGGTGAATTTTTGCTTTCTTCCACACCCTAGAAGGTTGCTGTTGTACCATATTTTAAAAATATATGAATGGTGCTGCCAGCTTTGTCTGTTGGAAATTGAAGTGCCTTGGAAATGTACTTTTAGCCATGACCTTTCTTGTGTAATGAAATAATGTCCTCTATTAGCTTTTGTGACAGCTTATTTTTAATTGCATTTTTTGCATAGAAATACACTTTTGCTTATGACACTAAACTTCAATTTATAACTTAAATAAGTGCCATTGTTGAGTGATGGCTTAATTTTGTTTTAAAACAATTACTTGTGTAGCCTTACATATTTAAGAAACAGCTACATGCAATAGGGGTTGATTAATTATGACATGGATGTATCTTTTAAAAATCCTGCTATTTAGAAATATTAGGTTATATATTCACACTATGACTTTGAATGTGTCACTCAACTGATATAAATGTAATGTTTATTATATGAGATCCAGCTTTTGACACTTAGGACAACTGAGGGACTCATACACAACTATTACACAAGGTGCAAACATTCAATGATGCTCAAGAAGGCAACACACTACTATATGCATACTATACTTTATGTAAATATCTGCTTATGTAGATTCTGAAGGGCAGTACTAAATAAAAAAAGTTTTATCTTATATTTGTATACATTATGAAAGGGGTGTAAACATTGATGAGACAAAAGGAAATGCAAATTTGCGTATCTTCTCAACTATATATACTGTTTATTAAACCTCCTATTAATGAGTTATGAGCTGTCTTCCTTTTCTTCTGTTTTCTATCTTGTTTCTGAACAACTATCTAAATCGAGCAATTATATGATTTGGCAACTAAAAACAGCCATTTGGCTCCTTAATGTTTCAGTTTAGGAGCCAATGGCTCCTAAGTCGTTTTTTTTTTAGTCTGGAGCCCAGATACATATACAGTGTATAACTTATATATATATTACTTGAACGGATTGTCAAAATTATGATATTAATGTATGAGTTTTAACTGTTTCTACAGTCAGTTTGAGGTGGGACAAACCAAAATCACCATTATAAATAACAGATAAGCCTAAAATAGTTTGTCCAACATAACTACAATATATCATTTCTCACTACACATACAGAAAAAGGGGTTTGTGTCTCTAGTGCTTTAAACAAAAAAATAGTAGTTGGACACCAAAGCGTAACACATAAAAGTGCCAAATCCTGTAATTTTTTGTGTAAAGTTATAGCCAATTTTACAACTTTGTTGCCATGATGATGTAATGTCAACAAACCCTAAAATGACTGTAAAAATTATGATTTTAACAACTTTACACATGAATTTGTAACAGAAGAATTGTTATAAAAAGTGCTTTTATAGAAATATAAGCTTCACATATCTGCCTTTAAACCCTCCAAAAATTGGCCCTCACTGTAACCTTTTTTTACATTTTTTTATTTTTAAGAAAAGCAGTCTAAATTAATTTTTGTAGTAATCAACATTATGCCAAAAATGCTGTCAATTGAGCTAAACCGAAATATTCCTTTAATTTTTTAATTAGTTAATGATTTGATTTTATAGGACATTTTTTACCTTTGTAAGGGCATACTGTACAGTTTTTCCATTTTTGTCAAATATTAATTTAATTGATTCATACAAATTCTTAAGATTGAGAATGATTACCTCTTACCCTAAAAATTAAATCAAAATGTATTCTATAATATGTATGACCATGGCTGTAATAGAAATGTAAGAACTATATCAGATGTTATATTATGAGGGTGTTTTTTGCCCCTGCATTTTGGATTTCAATGGACATTTTTGTCATTTTTGCCCCGATTTAAAAGCCCGACCAGCATCAGATCAGCTCTGTGTGTGTGGCATCTATTTGAAGTCACATCACAAAAGCAGCTACCATCATAAATGCACAAGAGATTTAAAACGACTCATTACTGTGTCATTTTACAGCATTTATCTTCTAAATCTTTTGACAGCTCCTCTTTGGTTTCTCACTAAAATCCCTCTTTGGGAATATGAGTCAGCCGCTGTATATTGTTTACAGATTAGTCACATAACACTTAAACCCCAAATGGTGTGAATAGTTATTCTTCAATAAGTTAATGAGAGGGTGAATTAGATAATAAGAAAACAATAATATAGCTAAATGCATGTTGAAAGGAGAACAATGTGTTATCACTCAAGAGATTTCATCAGCTCAGCTTGGCAAAGAGCGGCAAGACTGGTAGAAGGCAATCAACACTATAACCGTTCATATCGTCAATGTTATTATACCTCAAATTATGCAGCTTTTTAAAGAGAGGTGAACTATTAATTTTCTATTTTTTTTAGACTTAAATAAAATGGGCAAGAAGATCCTATAGATTTACAATGAAGGATGGACCCAAGGCATATTATCTTTTACTCACCCTCATGCCATCCCAGATGTGAATGACTTTCTTTCTTCTGCATAACACAAATGAAGATTTTTAGAAGAATATCTCAGATCCGGAGGTCCATTCAATTCAGGTTTGAAGCTCCAAAAATCACATAAATGCAGCATAAAATGAATCCATAAGACTCCAGTGGTTAAATCCATGTCTATAGAATTGATATGATAGGTGCGGTTGAGAAACAGACCAATATTTAAGTCCTTTTTTACTTTAAATCTCCACTTTCACTTCCACATCCTTCCTCTTTTGTTTTTAGTGATTTGCATTCTTTGTGCATATTGCCACCTACTCGTTGGGGCTGGTCAAATGTGGAGATTTACAGTATATAAGGACATATATACTGATCTGTTTCTTTTCTGCACCATGTAATATCGCTTCTGAAGATATTGATTTAACCACAGGAGTCGTACAAATTACTTTTATGCTGCCTTTATGTGCTTTTTGGAGATTCAAAGTTCTGGTCACCATTCACTTGAATTGTGAGGACCTACAGAGCTGAGATATTCTTCTAAAAATCATAATTTGTGTTCTGCAAAGAAAGAAAGTCATACACATCTGGGATGGCATGAGGGTGAGTAATGATGAGAGAATTGCAGTGGCGGGCAGTACATTTAAAGTCTAGGCCTTCAGTGTGATTCATGCCATTAAGAAAACACAGTTTCACAATGAATAAGACACCCTATGCCATTGGGCATCATACATTATGTTGCAGCTAACTAGTAATACCAATTGACATTTTAAAAACACGTCCACGCATGAAAGCCAGAACTTGAAACGACACTTAATGCTCAAGCGAGGCTAATTTTTACTGCAGCATGACTGTTTTGTGAAATGAAAAGACGTCTCCTGAACAGACATTCAAAAATCATAATTTTTCATATGAATCTACCAAGGAGGTCTATAATACCTGGAAAAATCTATCTAATAATATTTGTGATTTAAACGTTGCTTGTAATACATTTTGTTTCGTCAGGGTACACGGTTATGTTGCGTTCCATTCAAGTTGAATGTGGGATATTCCTACTTGATATCTCCGACCATAAATGCATTCCAGTCCCCGATATTCGGAACTGCAATGCTCCCGTTAGCTTAGCAGGGGTTTGACTCTCATTAGAGATGTCTCCTAGAACCCAACTGATAAACAATGCTGCAGCGCTAGCATTTGTGCTTCAGGAGTACAATTATCAAAAGAGATTATAATGTTTTATACACCTGTTTCTGCAAGCGTTTGTTAAACAAGCTTTAATAACGTAATGTGGAAATGAACTCATTTATCGATATTACTTAATAAAGTGAATGTTTATCACTTACTTTGTTTATCTCCCTGAGTGTCCACATGTTTGTGTGACATCATGCACCTGCATCTCGGTGAAATCGGAGTTGAGAATTTCTGCACGAGCCTAAAAGTTGTAATTCTGACTTAAAGATGCATTCTATTGTAGGAAGTTGTAAAATCTTACTTTCCGAGTTGAATGGAACGCAGCACTACTTTTCAAAACTTGATCCTACACTGAATGCTCCAGCAGCCTAATTTAAACTTAGGGTGCTTTCACAGTGGCAGTTTAGTTCGAAACACAGCACGGTTCGCATGAAAAATTGGTAATGTGAAAGCTGTCATGCGGACCGGGGAGCGCACTGCGATACTAAACCCAAGACTACCTGTAGGAGGTGGTCTGAGTTCAGTTGCAATGGAACTGTAGCACGATTCGCATGAATGTGAAAGCAACTCGGACTCGGGTGCGCACTCGTTCAGGAAGTAAAGTAACCTGCGCATGCGTTTTAGCTGATGACGACATTATTAATTTCGACTAATAAATATAGGGTTTAATAGGAGATGACAGTGGCGATAACTTCACCTTGGACACGAGCGTGAGTAAGCGTGCAGTGTAAACAAAGATGCAAATGAATTCCTTGCAATCAGCTGTCTCCTCAAAAAACGCAGTTTGCTAGCAGCAGCAAGCCGCCTTCCCCTGGACATCTGATGAGTTACACCATGAAGCGCACATATACGCAGTTGTCGTTCACTCTGCTGTGCATAATGGCACCAAAATAACAAAAAAACAAAAAGTATGATGAGTCGCGTTGTGTTCTCCATACGTGTTTGTGATGGCAAATGGACCGGAGTTCGATAGAATCAAGTGAGTGTGAAATCAGACCAACGCTGCGGGGGGCATCGGGAACAATCGCATTCGGAATCGGACGGCAGCAAACGTGCCCAGTGTGAAAGCCCCCTTAGAAAACTCCTGATGTTGCTATAACAATGCAAAAAGCACTTACCAATTTACTTGAAGTGAAAATCAGCCCTCCTTTCCTGCTTAATAAATTAAGCAATCACACGGTCATGCATAACATCTCATGTTTTTAAATCCATAAGGATCTCTTTCTCAACGGCAATAGCAGCAGTGATGACAGCCGACTCGTCAGAAAGATCTTGTGCTTTTCGCTCTTGAATTACGTATATCACTTAAAGCGTGATTGCATCACTCAAGGCCAGCTAGAAGGCCTCGACTGCGACAACCCACCAAGAACTAATAAATCAATCTGATTGGCTGATGAATCTGAAATTAGATGCTCATTCATTTGCACTGTTGAGGGATTCTGTAGAAATTCTGAAGGCCTGACGGGGTGGAGCTCAGACTCACGCGCTGCTTCGGCTAACGAGCTTGGCTTCAGGCATGTGACACGCTCCTGTTCTACCTGCTCCGTACAGGACTTGAACTGGCGTCTCCAGTGTGGAAGGTGGGTGCGCTAACAAGGAGGCTAAAGCCTCTAGTTTCAGTCACTAATACACCTCTTAAGGTCAGGAGAGTGAGGATTTTTTTATACACATTGCATAGCTATCTGTCAGCTGGCTCCCGTTACACATGCGATTTGTGAAACAGTTGTCACACTTTGCTTGTAAGCATCAAGGAATAAATTCTGACTGGGTAAACTTTTCGTTTTTCTGTTTGTTTGTAGATTAAGAGCGGAAAGCGATTAAAAATACATAGGTAAAAAGGTGATTGAGAATGAAAGGATGAAAAATATTCCTTTATTTGGCATGTTAAGAAGGCTTTGCTGGCCCTGAGAAATTGCCACTGGAGAATTGTGATGTTTGTGTGAACTATTCCTTTAAAAGCAAAAAGCAAATCGCAACACCTTCGCAACTACATAGCAATTTGCAAACAACCAATTAGGACACCTTAGCAACGCCGTGGCAACCACCCACAACACCCTAGCTAGCTTCAAGGCAGCAAATGTTGTGCATAAAAGCACCATTCATATTTGCTTCAGAAAATCTAGTGAGCCATTTGACTTATTTTAACCATCAAAGTAATGAGAATCTTTGATGTATTAAGCCACGACCGATTTCATAAGGGGGAAATGCAGATACTTCTTTTTGTACTAAAACCAGGGTTCCCACACCTTTTGACCAATGTATTTAAATGACTTTGTCAGTCGTTACTGATCACCAAAGGATTATTTATGACTAATACAAACACTCATACAGTAAATGAATGGAGGGCCCGAATCGATTACATCGAACATCTACTCGCCTGTGTACAGGAACTCCATCCTCCACTCCTTCACTGTGGTGAATTCATACCATATATATAGTCCTATCGTTAAGTGTTTCACTTATTTTGAGATCCTACACTACAACAATTTGTATTTAATTGACATTTTGGATACACTTCTCTTCACTTGTTACGTTAACCACAAACAGGCTTGGTGGCGCACCAAAGTGATACTGAAAACTGACTGGCTTGAAAGTTTACCTCAGGCCATGATTGGTTATTCACAGTGTTGGGTTTAATGCATTACTATGTAATTAATTACTGTAATTACATTTATTTTTCCTTGAAAAACGTAAAGTAAGGGATTACTCTTCATTATCAGTAATTTAATTACTGTTACTTCTGATGTAATTGCGTTAAATACTGCATTGACTACAGAACAATTCTATATAAAACAATAGTGAATTTAAAATCGAAATTTAACTTCTGATGTTAAAATTCATGTTTTGTTATTTAACGCAGCCCCCTTAAATTCTTTGGCAATTTCAAGAATAATTGATGTGATTTTATATGATTTATTTGAAAGAATTAAAAGAACAGTTTCATGTCTATCCTAGGTTGAGCAGGGTTGTAGAAAGTAATTAGTAATAAGTAATGCAATTACTTTTCAGACAGAGTAATTAGTACAGTAATCTAATTACACTGTAGAAGATGTAATTAGTTGGTAATAATAATAAAAAAAAAAACTATTTTAGAGTAACTTACCCAACACGTGATATTCATGCGGAAACAGGGCACACATTTTGCCTTTTTTGGGTCGGTACTTTGGACGGAAGCTAATGACATTGCGTCATTTGCATATCCAATCTTTAATTGGTTCTTGCCTGGGGTTCCGCACATGAAAGAAAGATAATAATAATAATAATAATAATAATAATAATAATATATAATAATATATATATATATATATATATATATATATATATATATATATATATATATATAATTATAATAATAATATAATTTTCTTTATTTATCACACATTATACATTTGCACATATACAGTGAAATTCTTCTTTTTCACATATCCCAGCTAGGCTCAACAGTGAATTTGATAACTTTGGTCGAAATGTTCATTTTGCCACAAAATCTCCATTGCCTCTTCTGATAAGGTGTTAATTGACAACTATCAAGACAGTTTTATAATTAATATATTATTAAGAAATTAAGATATCAGGGAGAGGTCATCTGTGTAAGGGAGCATAATTATCATTCTAAAAAAGAATTATATCGAGGCCTATTTATAATGATTAAAAATATATATTTTAAAAAATATAATTATAGTAAAACTTTTTTTTTTTTTTTTTTTTTTTTTTTGGTTTTGATCGATGTTTATATACACATCAGCCTCCTCCGGAAAATTCTCTCGCGGCAATGATTAAAATTCACTGATGAATTGCAGCTGATATTGCCAGGTTTATTAAGACCTGCAAGATCGTGTATAAACAATTCCTATAATCTGCCACCAGATGTCAGTATTTAATAACCGAAAGATAAACACTATCGTCAGCAGAGCTTCCTTGGTATGCATGGAATGATGTAATGGA
This sequence comes from Myxocyprinus asiaticus, assembly GCF_019703515.2. Classification (NCBI taxonomy): domain Eukaryota; kingdom Metazoa; phylum Chordata; class Actinopteri; order Cypriniformes; family Catostomidae; genus Myxocyprinus; species Myxocyprinus asiaticus. Next base: position 47,398,062 of record NC_059354.1, read on the forward strand.
CCTTCTTTATAAAATGCTGTCAAGCTAATCAAAATATATTTTTCCCCAGATAGTAAAATATTTATTTATTTATTATATATTTATTTATTAAAATGTTAGTGTTTCAAGCTCGTTAGAAATATCTTATTATTTGTGTACAGTATTTTTGTTCAAGATCTGTGTAATTAGATTAACAGATCAATTGAACAATTTTGTTAATAACATAGTATATTAGTATATTTAATAAAAGTATTATAAAATACAATTAGTATTACACATTATGTAACTAGAGAAAATGCATTAAATAAATAAATAAATTATATTAAACATAATTTTAGTAGGGCTATTACACATTAAATAACTAAATAACATTTAGTATATGTACATATATGTAATAGGCAGCCTATCTATTGTCAAAAGCACTTTAACAATAAAACTGACTTGTCTTAACTTATTAATTTATCTTTATTTCAAGCAAAATAACGGCCGGTCAATTTCATATCACCCTTCAATCACTGTGATCATACACTCTAGTGATCATCAACATCATTGAATAATTATATTTTAACAGCCTGGCATAAGAAACAATTACGCCAGGTTACACATCCTACTACGGCGACTGCTTGCTTCTTAATATTCATGAGCGTAGCCTTTCATCATTGGAGGGTGCCACGGAACGTCAACGTCACATAACTAATATTCATAAATCACGCTTTCTCCATTGGAAGTCTGCCCAAGAGCGTCAGCATGGCCTGATTAATATTCATGAGGTATGCCTTCGCTGTGGTAGGAATCGCAATTTTGGCACCTTTGTTTCCACTGTCGGCTCCACGAAGGAGGTGTAGCTGCGGCACACGCCGGTTTGGCACAAATCCTACATTTCACTGTGAAGCTAGCAGTAAAATCTGAGGTGTCAATGTGATATGCGACCGTTTTTTTGTAGCGTTTAATCTCGCGCCTGATCAAAGCGACGGCGGTGTGCGATCAGCTGACGGTGATTTAACAGTATGAACGGTAAGTGCGCCCGTTTATTCGCTATTGTCAACTAACTGACGCGAAATATGTGTTTTCCCACGCTCTCATCCAGCGCTTTTTAAAGGTGTGTTCCGTGTTGCAGTGTGATGCATCTTAGAGATTGACCGGTATTGTTTTATGTCGATTGTTGTTGTTTAAGTGTCTGATAATCGATTTGCATAATCATTTCTTAATTATTGTTTTATTTCTGCTTTTTGATACAATAATAACCAAACATAAAACATTATTATTATTATAATTATTATTATTATGATTATTATTTACAATGTAGTGGGAGCCTATGTTATTATCTGCAAATAATTTTGAGAGTTGATCAGCAGCATTATAACAGTTGTAAATTAAGTGTGTATATATTGTGTGTGCAGTAGGGGGAAGTAGCCTACTCCTTGGCCTATGTGCTTTTTAGTGAATGTGCATGCAGCCATGCACTATGCACATGCAGTAAGAAAAGTCTCATATGTATATATGTATATGTATGTGTGTGTGTATATATATATATATATATATACAGGGTTGGGAGGGTTACTTTTGAAATGTATTCCACTACAGATTACAGAATACATGCTGTAAAATGTAATTTGTAATGTATTCCGTTAGATTACTCAAGGTCAGTAACGTATTCTAAATACTTTGGATTACTTCTTCAGCACTGGTAGATTTTTTCACTTGTTTTGACTATAAAAACTCTGCCAGTACAGTAAGACAAAATACACATGTTAAAAATACATTCTCTGAAAAACCTAAATATCTTACGCAGTGTTGTTTCTAAAACAAGATTAATCAAATTGATCTTGTTTTAAGGATTTTTAGATATTTTTACAGGAAAACAATACAAAAATTATTATCAAGAATACGATTTTTACCCTAATATCAAAGATCTTACTAGAAAAAAAATAAAAATATGATCCAACATGAATTTTCTTGATAAAAAAATATGATCGTGCCTGGAAACGTGTATGTAAAATGGCTAGAAATAGCATTTTAGCTTAGCGTAAAGCTGACAATTTACACAAGGTTTATTTCTATTTCTTCAGCTCCAAACTTACTTCAAACTTACTTCTCTGTCTGCTCGTATGAATGTAACACATCATAAGAAAGTGTCTCACCGCTGTTCAGATGCACTTTGGATCGCATCATTTATATGTATAAATGTTTTCCATCTGAAAGGACTAAATATTAAATGAAACAAATGATAATAAAATGCAAAGTAATCTCTTCAGTAATCAAAATACTTTTTGAATGTAACTGTATTCTAATTACAAATTATTTAAATTGTAACTAGTGGAATACAGTTACTTATATTTTGTATTTTAAATATGTAATCCCGTTACATGTATTCCGTTACTCCCCAACCCTGTGTGTGTATATATATATATATACACACACACACACACATACACACACTATATGCTTGAGGGAGTATGTGGCAATTTCATATGTGACCCCAATCACAACCCTGCACTACTTCTACTGAAAGTGAACCAGAGGTCCAGAGAGGAGGCAGGCAGCCATCGCGGATCTCCCTGAGAACATGCAGCTGTGTCAAGCAGAGCTCTGCTTTGCTCCCCCTCCCCTGGGAACACTTCCTCCAGTAATGAGGCAGCATTCATAGAGGGCCCACATTGGCCCACTCTACAGCCAGTGCTGTAATGGCTGCTCTTGCCCATGCATTACTAGAGGAAAAACCCATAAAAGGCATAATGACGGTTTAAAAGAAAGTGTATTAAATACATTTGTACTTGATTCCTTTTGTCCTGTACAATTAGAAGGTTCTTAATAGTTAATGGACAATGGCTTAATACAATTTAATAAGTCTTAATTTATCTATTTTTCTGCAGAATTTTAGAGTCAGTTCCATTCTGCAATCAAGGTAAGTGAATGGATTTTTTTTTCTCCCAAAATGTTTTTCAGTGTGCTTTGTTGTTAAAGCTTTATCATATTATTTGCTAAAAATCAAGCACGACTGCTATGACAATCATGCATTATATCTTCAGTTATATCTTCTGTCATGCATTTTTAACATATACATTAACATTTTACCCGTTTCTGTGGGCTTGGAATCGAACCAATGTCTTTGCCATTGTTAGTGCCATGCTTTACCAGTTGAGCTACAGCCGCACAAACACTTTTGCATTCCTCATCCTTCATACAAACAGGTATTACAATACAAAGAAAATATTGCTTTTTGGAATCATTGTCTTATATGCCTGAAATAATTGTTTTGAGGTCTCTTTAGCTTGAGATAGAGTGTGCCATTCATTTCATTAAGCTAATGTGATGCTTATTTTGTCTTTGCTAAGACTAATAATTGATGACAGTCATTAGTCAATTGTCTTTCTGGAAATGCCCTCAAATGTGTGGAGCCGGTGTTGTACCGGTACGTGCAGCCGGCATCGGCACCTTTTAAAGCTCCTCCTTGGCTCATACAGGGAAAACACCATCATGAGCATCATGCACTCTGTTTGTAGCACATGACAGTGAACAGAGTGCAAATTCACGTTGTAGAATGAGGCACATACAGAGTACATACTTATTTAATTAAATAGCAGTCTTTTGTAGTTTAATAATCACTTTCAGTCACATATTAACAATTTGATGAAAGGAACATTAATGACACCTATTAATTGAAATACATATTTAACATCAATTTACCATACCATGGTTCTTAGTATTGTACAGTACACCATGCCAGCAAGAAACTTACCCTGATATACATTTTGTAAGCTGGGGGCCAGTTGCATAAACATTAACTTAAGACTTCGTCTAACAATTAGTCTGACTTGCTAGAGACACCATAGAAAGCTGGTTGCATAAAACAAACTCACAGTTGTCTTAGGTAAGACAGTAAAATTCCTATTGAATTATGGGAAAATTAAGACACTGAACAGCTTAAAAAAATGTCCGACAGTGGACGCTCAATACAGTTTTCATTAGCTGAAAATATTTGCTTGTTAGAGGAATACAATGCTTCAAAATTGGGGAGGTCGTCCATCATAAATTCACAGTGTGCCCACCTCTTGAGACACTACTACACCAGTGACTACAAACAAAAACACAACAGTGGGTCCTTGCCAGAGAAAGGAAGGACCTCTTATAAAACAAAAGCTGATGGGACTTGTGACAAAAGTTAAGTTCTTCATGTCTTTTGTAAGTCAGTATTTTACCACACATGTATGTCAGTTCTTACAAGCCTGCTGTGCAGCTTGTTCTCTCGTGGAGGGTCTGTTGATGCTCTGCTCAAATTTAACATAACATGTTAACATCAACTTTGTACCCATTGCCACCAAGCTACTGAGGCGTCAGCTAATGATTACCAGACAATTCGGATTAATTATATTTCCATCGGCAGTGCCAGCGCTAAAAGCAGAACAAGACACACTTTTCAACGTGGCGCTTGGTGCCCTGAAACAAATTATGTGCATTCCATGTTCAAAGTGAAAAGACAGCCTAATGATGATAAATATTGTGGAGGATGAGGGTTTAAGAGATTTAATACGCATTGCAATGAATAGTAGTTCTATCAATCAGTCAACATCCCACTTAGACTTGGGTAAATGTTTAATGTTACTTGAATTGGTGCTATTTTAGTGAATTTTTGTCTTTGTACTGTGGAGTTTAGAAAATTTTAATAAAGCATTATTGTTACATATTGTTTTGTTCTATTGTGTTGTTCTTTCCAAAGAAGGAAATAAATGCATTTTGACAGGAAATAAGTATATATAGTGCCAAATTTCAGCACTTATAAAATCTTAAAATTAATCACAATTAACTATGAAAAATCATGAGATTACAAATTTAAATCCACTGACAGCACTAATATATATATATATATATATATATGTGTGTGTGTGTGTGTATACATATATCACAAACAACTCATAAGGCCCGCGTATACTTTGTTTTTGTGCATTCTGGATTGGATCTATATATATATTTGAATTTCTTGAATAATTTTTTAGTTAAAATATTTTTAAAACAAGCTACATTTAATTTGTTTACTTGAGAAACTAAATTTGGTAAGACATTATGATTTATTTTCAGAGAATATATGAATAATACTTAAATATACAGTATAATAGTATTATTATTATTATTATTATTAATACATAATACTTCAGTCTTTTTTCTACCCCATTTGCAAATTGATGATTATTATTTTAAGCATAAACCTCAATAATTTTGTTAGATTTATGCTAAAAACATAAAAAAAAAAAAAAAAACATTGGGATAAGAAAGAGAAAAACATAATTCAAGAGGGATTATCTGAAAACAAGTCTTAATATCTTATCTTAGTAAATATAGTTTTTACTGGAAAACAAGACAAAAATACTGATTTTAAAAAAGCAGTGTAAATACGGTCAATTTTGATTTCATGTTGACTTTAGATTGAGTAGGCCTACCATTTCTTTCATTGTATGGATTAGAGATCTTGGACAGCAATATCAGCCTTTTGTCATGCTTCGAAGGTGCTGAATAAAAGAATGTCTTTCTGAACGTTCATCCTGCAGGAGAGTGAGTCTGTAGCTGGCTTATGGTCTGTAGGGACACGCGTGGTGTAACAGTATGACAGTTTACCTAATTAAAGACTGTAGCAGTGTGAGGTGCAGAATGTGTGATTGGGAGAAGATTGGCCCATAAAGGCCAAGCTGTATTTAATATTAGCAAGAGGTTGAGAGAGAGAGATACTGTGGAGTGAAATGTACCAGTGCAGCTTATGAACCTTTGTTGCAACCCCACCGGCTTCTTTTGTCATCAGAAAGAGACCAGCTGTGAATGGCAGCACCCCACAGCATGCACAAAACACATGCACGACACATCTTTGTAGAGGACTTCAGTTCACACCTGTTTTTCTTGAAATAACCTAATTAGTGGTGCATGCTGAGAAGAGCATTACTGTTACTATTAGGGTTTTTTTATTTTTTTTTTTTTTTAACCCTAACCCTAAAGGGGCTTCAACATGACTCGCGTAAAAGGGATTGTCAATAACAACTTAAATTTAGTCTGACATTCTGCCTAACATCTCCTTTTGTGTTTCACTGAAGAAAGAAAATAAAAACGGAAAACTATTCCTTTAAACACTGCTTCTGAATGCACATTCAAATGTATACAAAAACAGCAAGCTTAATGTACAATCCGGCACTACACACTAAACACCTTTATCAGTCAGTACGATCGTGATCAGAGAGGTTTAATGTTCACACCACTCCTGACTTTATTTTATTAGCATCTGTTTATCCTTTCAAATCTTTCCCCACAGGAACGGGATTTAATTACTCTACGTGACACACTTAAAGGACACTGAAACATTACAGAATGTATTTCCAGTCTGCTAGGAGGTGCTGATTAAGCTGGGTCATTTGAATAACTAAGTCTACCGCACATGGGTCTAACGCATGCACAGATGGCGATGCTGCCAGCTCGCACTGAATCCCTCCCATTACAGATTCACAGGAGAGGTAGCATGCCGTTTCCCTGATAACAGCCCAGTGCTCTGCCCCTCTCCACATGACTTATTCACACATGCTATTTCGAGCATAAAGCCAATCAATTTGGGAACCCTTTATATAGGAATGGCTGAAATTTGTACGTGAATATATAACACATTATCCTAACCAGCCACGACGCGACAAGTTTCCAGCACGCAATTTGTCCACACTGGAAAAGGAAAATCTAGAGGGTGGGGGGTGCAGTGCCATTATGAATTGCTGGATTTTGAACAGCCTTATCTCATAAACATTACGTGAACGTGGCATCATTTTTGCAAAACGAAATTATATGCTTCATTAAACGTTTTTCTGCAGTTTCCTAATGAAATGTCCAGTGGGGGGCGCCAAAAGCGAGTGAAATGGTGTCATAATCAGACAAGACTTGAGTATTTTTTTATTTATTTTTTTTACTCCAAACAACATACTGCCCAGATTACAAGTGCATGGCTGCGTAAACAGAGAGTGCGGGTGTTAGAATGGTCTGCCTCCAGTCCTGACCTGTCTCCTATCTAGAATGTGTGGCACATTATGAAGCACAACACAATTGCGTAGCTGAAGGTACGCATAATGGATGAATGGGGAAAAATTATGCTTGCTAAACTTAACAAACTTGACACTATCTTCTTAAGGACTTATCACACCAAACGCGAACCTTCGACGTGATTTCTCGACGCCATTAAAAATTTTTACGGTAACAATGGATTCCTAATGAGCAGGGCTGCATTAAGGTGGTCCTGGGCCTCAGGGCTTATCATTTTGCTGGGCCCCTGTCAGTCGTCAGAGCACTGGGGGTAGAGCTGACCGTTTCACTCGATGAACATGCGCTACACGGATGGGTTGTCAGGCGCACACTCTGTGTTTACATCAGCGTCTCCCGCAGATCACGTTTATATACAGGAATACATATGGGAGTTCGGAGCCCCCCTTCTGCGGCAGGCCTTGGGGCTTAAGCCCAGGTAAGCCCATGCATTAATGCGGCCCTGCTAACGAGCCCTTCACACCTGTAACAAACGTGCGCGCCGACAAAGCGAAGCTTCTTTTTTTTTTTTCTTTTTTTTTTAACGGTGAGTGTGTCAAATTCTTTTTTTTTCGCCTGCCGAAGAAATCCCTCGACCTATAAAATTTGAGCTGTGAATCATGTGTCAGGAGCTGCAGCAGTTCCCAAAACCAGCAGAACAGGTGGTGCTAAAGCACAGAAAGCTGTTTTGACCACCGACTAGTGATGGGAAGATCGGATCATTTTACTGACTTGGATCTTTAAGTCTCGTTCAGCAAAATGAATGAATCTTTATTCAAGTCATTTCATTCATTTGAGCAGAATTAAATTAAAATATAAAATTTTCTATAGCCAAACCCCCCCCCCTTCTACTTCTCCTACACTTCTACTTACGCAAACTTTGATTATAGTCCCAATAAGGAAAAATCGATAATGCAGCCAAGGACAAATTATGAGAAACGGAAATTATTAGTTCACCTCTGCACTGAATCTTCTTGACCAAGTTGTTCATTCTTTTGTCATGTGACAGCCGTATATGCTGTCACGTGACAAAAGAACGAATGACTCGGACCAAAAGAGGTGAAAGGTGAACTAATCATTTCTGTTTCCTGTACAGCACCTATGCGGTTTTCACGTAACAAATGAACGGAGGTTGCGCAATGCACATGCGCGGCCAACACAAAATGAACGAATCACTCTCTGAGACTACTCGTTCTTCTGAGTCACATAAAAGATTCATTCAAAATGAACGAATCGTTCATGAACGACCCATTACTACCACCGACATTAAACACTGAAGCAGTGAGGACGTGTGTTTCATTTGCATCAAATGCCTTAAAAATGGAAACAGTTTTTTCTCCTGTGGGTTCACGTAAATGATATTGCTGCATCATTGCCTTGCATCCCCTTTAAAAAGCTCTCTGATCTTACATGGATTGTCTTCATATACTGCTGTATTTTTTCCTTTGCATTTAATCTTACGTGAGTTGTCTTATATTTCTAACATATATCACAGCATATTTGCCTTTGTATCACCTTTTTAATAGACAACTGTATGGATCTTAAGTGTTTTTATTCACCAAATATTAATAAAATGAATGCTGTGACTTAATTCACTGCATTGTACATCTTTATATCAAAATGCCTTTGTATACCAAAAACGTGGTTTTGTCTCATCAAAATCGTTATTTCTGTGCAGCTGTTAATAGTTGTTATCAGCTGTCATTGGCAAGTATTAGTATCTAATATTTGGTCAGACTGAAGATGGTTTTGTTGGGTGAGGTGCATTTCTTGCACTGACTCAGAGCATTTAAATGCAGTCACATTTAATTATTAACATGTTTTGAGCAAATTCATTTTGATACATGCAATAAGATACAATCAGTAGTCCAAATTGACAACATCTGTAACAAGAGTCATTATGTGTGCATTACGCAGTGAATAAAATATGCACCTAACATACATGCGTGGCAGTGGCATATAATCCCTCTTATTTCAAACGATAACATGTTTAACCGTTAATATTATTTTTTACACTCGATTTTTTGTAATCACACCTCAGACTGTGTAAACATGATAATACTGCCAGTCAACTCGTCCAGCAGGTGAACTGAAATAGTTTGTGAAGTGTCTTGAATGTTTTCTCTCTCATTGAGCAAATCAACAACAAACTCTTCATCACAGCTGCAGCTTGTAGAGAAATCAGTTCTCTTTTATCGATCTGCTTGGCTGAGTTCGGAATGGAATACTACCCATACTACTATTACTTTCTGCCATGTTTGTCTATGACAGAAATAGTAGTATGCCATTTCGAACTCGGCCCTTGTCAAGTACCTCTTCTTCTCATCCGTCATTGGTGGAGGGCAGACCAGCTGAAAGGTGCTTTGCGCCACCTACCATACCGGGGTAAAATTGCTTGTCGATTAGCACCACCTATTATAAAGGTGGGAAAGGGCTATTTGCCGGTGATTCGCCACTGTCGCGTTTGGTCTGAAAAAGCATTTACGTGTCAATTTGCATGCTTTGAACTGCTGTCCTCTGAGTCCAAAGTCCAACGCTCTATCAGGTGAGCTAATGTGGAAGCAAATCATGTTGGAATAAGTGTGTAAATGTAGGTGGGTCTGTAATACAAGCATTACAATATTTAGTTTTATAATGAAAAAAGTGAGTAAAAGTGTTTAGATATCATAACATACCAGTGTGTGAGTAATAGAGAGAAAAATAAGTGTTTATAAAGTCATAATTAGCCTTTGTAGTCATGATTTATGTGAAAGTTGTTGTAGCGGCTCTAGTGTTCATTTCACTAGAAAACAGCGACGAAACGTAGAACGCGACACGTAAAAGTCAGTTTGCAAAAATTAAGTTATAGTAATGTTTATTCTATGAGACTATGTTGATTTTGGAACAATGAGATTTCACAGTAGGCACCAGACCAAAATTACCCTTACCGCCACGGTAAAACTGTAAATTCAAGTCACAAGTGACACTGGTTCGCAAGATCCCTGCCAGGGAGTGCAAAGCGACATTTTTTGCATGTTTGTGAATTGTGAAGAATGTGAAAGTTGTTACTATTATTGGTAATGTTATTATTTTTATTGTATTTTTACTGTTTTATTTGTGAATGGAGATCAAACAATGCAATTAATAAATGGTAGCATTACAGTTATAGCTCATGAATTATACATTGGCATAGTATAATTGGGGAAAAATGCTAGAATATCTGCCTTTTTCAATAAATGTGAACCGTTTTTTCATAGGTTATGGTTTATCGCATCATCTTCCTGAAAATCAAAATGCCTTGTGATTGATCACAATTAGATTTTAGCCCTTCTGAAAAAACAATGCAGCAAATTAATGGTGCAGTTATATTGTGTTACAGTAGACCCAACGAGTTGGTAGTTGTAAGCTAACATACAGTGGTTCAATTGATGTAAAATGCATTTACTTTTTCGTTATTGTGTGTGACACAAGCCAAATAATCAACGAAATGTCCTGTTGCTTGTTGCTACTGATTAGGACAAATGCTTGTATATTCAACTCACAGATCAAGATTTACATAAAAAGGGATAACTGTTATCAACATGGTGTAAAGGTGAATGTGGGAATCGTAAGTCAGCTCGTAAAAGGTTGGATGAGCATCATGCCCTGGTGGGAGAAGAAAACCAGCGTCTGGTAGCTATACAGATGCGGCGGTTTGATAGATGAACATGCTTTGCACTCTAACATGCATGCATGCCTTCAGAAAAAGGGTGAAAAGAAAGAAAAAGGAGAAAAAAGAATGCAGTAATCTGTTTCTGATGTACAGAGCAAATGCAATGAGGAGAAACAAAGCCTTTTCCAGTCTGCTGCCTACAGAAATATTGTGGTAGTGAGGTGAAACATACAGGGAACTCACTGCACCCTCAGGTCTGGGCCATGTTTTTTTAGGCATGTGTCCATGCTTACATTTTCCCTCTGATTTGTGAATTCTTTCAGATGTATGGTATGGCACTCACTACAAAGCTAGCATTGGAAATGTTAAAATGCACCCTTCTTTGAACACAAACCCAAGCAATCACATTCCCAAACTAATGGCTGCAGTTCGTGCAACCTTTGTCTTACAGGCATAATTGTGGTCTCTTTTGAAAGAAAGTCCAAAAGTCAGACTCAATTTTAAGTTGTAAAGAACAAATTACAAAAGCTTGAATGTATTGAAGAAAAAAAATCTGCAATTTATTTGCATAAAGTATATTGCTATGTTGTATATGATGCTAACCATAAAGCCTAATTTATACATTGGAAGAAGCCAAATTGTTTTCTCCTAAACGAACTAAAGCACCCTATAGGTAAACAAAGCTTGTGTTTATATTATGCCTAGCACCGTTATAAAATGTGTTAATTGAGGGTCATGTCACAGAAGGTGCAATCTCTGGGGTGGACTACACATCAGTAGATAGGCTGTCTCTACTGTAACTGTTCTTACAATAGCATTGGAGCAACAAGCTTCAGTTAGTTATCCATTTTTAATGTTAAGATAGCAACCTTGCTAGCTTCAATCACCTATGCTGGCACGCGCAATTGTAAAATATAGAATGTCACATCCAAACCACACCCACAATTAGTTTTAACCAATCATCAACACTTTTCGACTAGTCAGGTTCTCCTAGGTTAAGAATTTCAGGGATGTGCACGAACAAGAGAAATATCACAGAATGAACCCCTTAGCTGAACAAAAAAGTTGTTATATTTTAGGTGAACTAAAAGAAGCCTGTTCGCCCAGTAAGTATTAATTAGCCTTAAAAGGCCTATAAGCTAATCAGCAATGTCACTTGGCAGAAGGATTGAATTGTTTATTATGATTATTAACAATTCTTCTGAAGCGATTCGGTTGTTTACATCAGTGGTTCCCAAACTTTTTTAAACTATGGCACCCCTTTATGGTTGTTTTTGTTTTGTTTTTTCACCACGGCAACCCAACCACTGAAAAAAATAAAATAAACAAATATTATTTTGAAAACACTGTATTTAAAAAAGGTAATATAATGCAAAATACTTAAATTGTTCACAATCTTTACTGTGTGATTATTATATATCGTTATTCAAATAGAATAACTATATTATTAGGTAGGAATGTTAAAGTTAATACTGATTATATTGAACAGTGAGTGCTTTTCTCATTTTCTTATCAATATTGCCGTTTGATTAACATTAATGATAGACCTATAACAGACAGCAGCAGATCTATTAGGCCACGTTTCCACATTGTACAGATCAGATATTTTGAGTTAAACATAAAATATAATATAATTTTTGTCCTGTCTGCTTACTCAAATGTACATAAAACATTACATTAACAGCTGTGTTTACATTAATTAATGCAAATGAGAAACAGATAAATATTAAAGTCCTTTTTTACTATAAATCTCCACTTTCACATTCTTCTTTTGTTTTTGGTGATTCACATTCTTCTTGCATATCACCACCTACTGGGCAGGGAGGATAATTTATAGGAAAAAAAGGACTTAAATATTGACCTGTTTCTCACCCACACCCATCTGATTTCTTCAGAAGACATGGATTAAACCACTGGATTTATATGGATTACTTTTATGCTGCCTTTAGCTGTGTCTCGTTTCAAAGGCTGCGTACTAGGTAGGACACGTCCTTTGAAGGCTGCAGTATACCGAGCGTCCTCCTTTAAACAAGTCTCATTTAAACGAGACGGCCTTTGTAGGACAAACAGAAACGGAACGGAACATGGTTGCTATGACAGCACTAAGGTTGCAACGGTAGGAGATTTTCACGGTACGATAACCGTCTCAGAAAATATCATGGTTCCACGGTATACGGTATTACACAATTATTATTATCAGTTACAATGACCCTTAAAGAAGTGAAAACAGAAGTTGATTGTTTTTTTTTTTTTTTTTTTTGGTTGAACAAACGCTTTATTATAATTGAACCTTGAAACCATTTTTTAAATGGAATTATGTGTAAAAAAAAAAAAAAAAAGTCTCCCTTTTGAAAATAAATTAAATAGAATAAATAAGAAAGCTAACAGAATTATAATAATAAACCGAATTATAAACATGATAAAAATAGCATGTAACTATAAAATGTTATATAACTAAAGCATGTTAGTTTACATGTTAGCATAGCATGTTAAATTAACTACTAAATGAAAAATAACATCAGCTGTGTGAGCTTTTAAAGCAATGTCCTATGCTTATTAATAACTAACATATACTGTAGGTGAGTGACAGCACAGCCAGACTGCTCCTGTCTGTACCTTTAGCTCAGTGGTTCTCAACTGGTTTTGCTTCAGGACCCAGATTTTACTTTGGAAATCAAGTGGTGACCCACCATAGTAAAAACGTAACCTGTATTTAATGTATCCTGGGTCACATTTCCTTTTATGTTGCATAGTTTTGTTCATGGTTTTCAAGTACAAGGACATGCATCAGATTACATTATTTTTGTTGTTGACGTCAACAACAAAAGTGACAGGAAGTTGTCTCTCCCCCCTTTTAAATATTGAAGAGCATATTTACTTATATGAGCCCATTATAATCCTGTTTGTTTCCTAATTTCAAACATAAATCACTAGAATTGAAATTGGTCACATCAGTTTTGAGGTCTGCGCTCAGCAGTATTGAGGGAAGCCTGGTTGTTGCACGCGCGCACCAGAGAGAAGAGCAGATCATGATCAGGAGCTGGTTCCGTTACACTTGTGCGAAAGTGCAGTTGAGAAGCCTTTAGCTGATTGTGAGATTATCATTAAATCTGCCTCGGGAGTCCTTAATAGGCTATCACTTGGGCGGCCACCGAAATATCTTCAATGGGAGAACCATAGCATTGTTCTTTCCCTGCTGACCCAGTCCGAATAGACCTGCGACCCACTTTTGGGTCATGACCCACCAGTTGAGAAACACTGCTTTAACTCATACACACACTCACTTATGTCAGACCCCCTCACCTCGCTTCTCTCTGACATTTTCTCCGCTGCGTGTGTGTGTGTGTGTGGCACAAGTTGACGAGTCTGACAGGCAATCGAGGAGGAAAGGAGATGCACATGCGCAGGTGAGATTCTCCGTCCGGTTGCATTTTTTCTCAATACCATAGATAAGCAAATGCACATGGTATGAAAATCGGCAATTTTCATACCGTGAAACCGGTATACTGCTGCAACACTAGACAGCATGCCACTCTTTAACAAGCGCGAGTGCTTTGAGTGAGAAGGTAACAAATTCCCTTTGGAAGGGAATGTATGAGGTAAAATTTAGGAGCGTTATAATGATAATTTACAGGTGTACTTTTAGTCTAATACTTTATTTTAATTAGATATTAATATAATTATATATATTATATACTCTGCACCCATCTACTGAGGTTTTTCAACTTGGAAATTAACATTACTTGCGTTTGAACATCATATTTACGGGCAAATTGACGTTATTTTATTTTTTTTAGACATTTCCATTGAAGCAAAGAATTGTTGGTTGTGAGTGCCCACGAAGGATACACTTCTTACATCCTCCGAATTCCTGTGAAAGAAGGTCGAATTCAAAGGATGCATTCAAAGTGTTCTACTCGCCTTTATGGAATGAGACTGCCTCGATGATGTATGCAGTCGACAAATGCGACCTCCGGAGGACGCAGCCTTCCAAACGAGACACAGCCTTTATGTGATTTTTTTTTAGTTTGGGCCCCAGTGTTTTTATTGAAATATTCACCTCATATATCCATCACAATATCTTTGTTTTCCATGCAAGAAGGAAAGTCAAACGTGTTTGAGACAGCATAGGGGTGAGTAAATGATGAGGAAATGAACATTTTAGGTGAACTATTGCTTTAATATTGGCATCAAATGAAGTGCTCTGTATTGACATGCTCATTCAGTCAGTGGAAGTGTTTTGTCAGTGACAGAAGGACTCTTAGAGATCAATTAGAGACTCTCCGTGTTTGATCAGCTATTTGTGGTCGGATTCTCTCTCTCTTATTCCGAGATTCAGCCGTGACCGGTTGCCATGGCGCCTGTATGGAATTTTTTCAGTCTGTGTCTTGCCATTTACGAGTCAAGGGGAAGAGCACATGGGTTTTCTGTGCGAGCAGGCGTCGCACAATTATATGGCCAATACACACACTCGACCAGACACAAATAAGATGACAAATCTTATGCCTTTACCCACTAGTCCTTCCATGCTGTGAATGAATTGATGCTTACATACCGCGTGATGTTGCATGCAGGTCATTGATTGAGTTGCGTGTTGTTGCCTGTGGCATCAGGACCCGTGCATTTCACTGTCAGCTCTCAACCACCTCATTTTTGCAATCCATATAGTTTTGCATAGCCAAAGCTTTGACTATCGGCATATGGTCTGGCCCATATTGCAACGATTTCAAAGATTTTAAAGACATGCCCAATTAGATGGGAAGATTCAGTCTGAAAAAAATTTATAGTGTGCAACCACAGTTTAAAAGAGAGTTTATCTTAAAGGTGCACTTTTTGATGTATGTTGTCTAGGACTTACGCTCACACCTAGGGGCCTGGATGCAGCATCATTCAAATGCAAAAGTTTTCAGTTACCAATTCCATTGTAGAAATGCACTATTCACAGTACGCCATGAATAATTTATTCCATGAGGGAAAATGCCCAATAACAGGGCGGTTAAGCGAGTAGTATTCGGCTGGTCATGTGATCTTAACATGGCAGCCCCCTTAGGGGAACCTTGCCATTTGAGGATAAAACAACATTTGTAAGGTTACTGATATGACTGGAGACTTCATCTAAGTAAAACTTCTTTTTTGAATGAGGAACAAATTATTGAGTGCATCTTTAAATAAATTATACCACAATAATAGATGTATTAAAAAAAATTGAATAATGGCGTGAACGGTTGTGCAGAAAACACTGAAAAATAGCTGAAAATGTTTCAAAATTAGGCATGTGCCGGTATCAAATTTTCATATTATGATCATTGCTGAGGTTTTAAAATGAATATAAAATCAAGTGGTCATTGTGTCTTGAAGTATTTCCACACTCTACACTTGTAAACAACCAGGTCTCATAGAATGAACGTAACTATAACTACATTTTTGCAAACTCACTTTAATGTTCGCCGCCTTCGTTTTGCCGCAGTTTCCTGGTGAAATGAACACTAGAGGCGCAACAACAACTGTGCTTTTTATTCATTTTCACACAAATCATGAGTACAATGGCTAATTTATAAACACATATTTTTCGCACTATTACTCACACACTGCTATGTAAAGGATAATGTACAGTCAGCCAGTTGTTACTGCACAATAAACCCTGACAGGGTGTTCAGGTCTTGTATCACCTTGAAGTGGTTTATTTTGCGATAACAATCGACTGACTGTACATTATCTGCTTATTACACGGCTTCTAACCAAATAAATAAATACATGGACAGAAAATATTGATTTGCATTGAAATTATGTAAATTGATAAGAAAGACATTGCTGAACAGCTGAAATCAACCTCCGTTTGAAATGCATATGAAACATTGAATTGAGTTGAAATGATTTTATTAACTTGTAGAGATCGCACAGTGACCTGAGAAGCAGAGACGGCTCGCAGAACTCAGATGAATGGTCTGATACGTCTAAATCCCCGGATGTGCGGTTGTTACAGAGCAATATCTGACCACTGGATGGCGCCATTGACCAATCATAATATGTTATGATATCGAAACACTTACTGTTAAATTTTAATGCTTGTATTATAGATCCTCCTACATTTACACACCTATTCCACAGCGATGAGCTACCGCGGTAGCTCACCTGATAGAGTGTTGGACTGATTAGAGGGAAGTCGGTATGCAGTTCGAGGCCAGTCAAACATGCAAGCTGACATGTGAGACAAAAGTGTCATAAAAGTGACACGAAATGACATGTTTGCTTCAGAAAATGTGCTTTTTATTTCACCTTTTGCTTTTGGACATTATCGGTGTTGGTTAAGGGTATGAATGTCTTGTGATGTTTTGTGTCATTTGAATTGTTGATCACTATTAGTTAGGTTTAAGTTGAAGTTTTACGTTATGGAGGTACGTTTTTCTCATTAAAACCTCCATCTAATATTCACCTTAAAACCTCATCTGATTACGACACCATTTCACTCGCTATTGGCGCCCCCCGCTGGACATTTCACTGGGAAACTGCAGCCAAACATGTAATAAGGCATGTAATTTTGTTTTAAATTTTTTTTTTTTTTTTTGCCACGGTCACTTAATGTTCATGAGATCAGGCTAAAGCCACTATTGATTGTACTCAGACTTATTGTCCACTCAGAACACCCTAGCACCCACAATTAAATATTGGCCCTTAATAGAAAAGTTCATTTCTGATACCAGTATATACACTGTGATCCTAATTTCAGCCTGCCCAAAAGTATTAAGTACTGATTATTTTTCAGATATTTGCTTGTGGATATCTAGTTAAGCTAGTTTGTTATTAATGCCTTAAACAAAATGCAATCACAACAATCATTATGTGAATAACACAGCAGATGTTTTATAAACCGGATGCTGGGGAAGTCTCTTCACCTCTCAATCCATCAAGAGTTAATTACAGCTCTCTTCATAACAACATTGGAATTCAACACTGCAGAATTTGGGGTCATCATTATTAAAGGTGTGACAGTTTATCTTGTCGTTTGGAGCATCTATCACAACACAGGCACACTTTTGTTTTGATGCATAAAAGAGACGCATTCATAATGCTTAGGCTGCCTTTTAATTATGTAATTTCTCATTTGAAAAATCTGCTTGTTCATTGTTTTTGGGAACACGTCGTAATTGCTATGCACACATGATTTATTGTCTGTAAATGTTACTACTCGCAGTCTAACAGTAAAGGCATAGGGTTATTAATAACTTGAAAGAATAATTCATCCAAAAATGAAAATTCTGTCATCATGTACAGTAGTTCCAAAACTGTATGATGTTTTTTTCTTAAGTGGAACACAAAAGCACATGTTAGGCAGAATGGGGTCCATAATATATTCAGATTGAATTGGATTAATTGTGCAGCCCTAATTATCAGAACATGGAATTGTTTCAGTATGTTTATTTGCGTACTGACTAACCCAATGCTATCCATTTTGCATGCTGACTGTAAAAGCAAACTGTGGTGTAGAGAAGGGGAAAGGAGGAGGCACATAGAAAGGGAAAATTGATCCAGATAAAATGTGAAAGTTTATGAAGTATGATATAATCATTAATGTTATTTTCAAAGGCCTCCTATTTTTATATCAGTGTATTGACACGTTTTCCAAACATGAAATAACAAACTAGAGTATATGGATATGGATTATCTGTCCTGTTTTCCATTTTTGGCCATTAAATGGCTTATAGCACAGTTTCTGAAATAGAGATATAGCTGCATTTACATATGCTGTATGTATATTATAGCATTTCTAGATTAAATTGCAGATATATTTTAAATGAGCCTGTTTGTCTAGTTTGAACTTTTTTATCTCACAATCTATAAATGCAGTTATAAAACAGTTTGGAGTTTAATGGAGTCTAAAATGAACGTGAAGATAATAGAGGTGTTTCAGTTTTTAGTCTTTACACTGATGTTGTGTTGTGAAAAAAAAAAAAAGGATGGTCCCAACTCTAATTTCTGATTGGATGAGCCACCTTCAAAGCCGTTATAAAATGTCATTACATCCGCACCATTGACCGCACATTCTATTTTAAGGTCCCAAGTTGAGATTTAGTTGCTTGGCAATCATAAACAGCCTAGAGTTAAGCTAATGAACTATATTAATTGATGGAAAAACAGTTTGTCAATTATTTTTAATAAATGTAACTATTTATTAAACATTTGCGTATTTAATCATAGTGCATTTTCTGCCATTTTATAAAAGCAATAAGCCACGAAAGGCCATGCAGTACAGTGAATTCTACAATTTGTCGCAGTTTCCTGGTGAAATTAACACTAGAGCCGCTACAACAACTGTGCATTTTATTCACTTTCACACACTTCGAGTTCAATGGCTTATTATGACTTTATAAACACGTATTTTTTGCACTATTACTCACACACTGCTGTTATGATATCGAGACACTTTTACTATAACGAATCAGTTGAAAAATGATACATTTTAACGCTTGTATTACAGACCCACCTACATTTACACACTTATTCCAATGTGATTAGCTTCCACGGTAGCTCACCTGATAGTGATGGACTTAAGCCTCGGAAGAATGCAGTTCGAGGCCAGTCAAACATGCAAGCTGACATGTGAGATGAAAGTGTCATAGAAGCAACATGAAATGACACAGTTGCATTATAAAATGTGCTTTTCATGTCACATTTTGTTTTTGGAGACTATCAGTTGTGTTTAGGCGTTGGTTTAGGGTAAGGATGTCTGTTTTGTTCACCTCACATTTATCTTTTAGGACACTATTGGTTAGGTTTAGGTTAAAGTTTTAAGTTACGGAGGAACATTTTACACATTTAATTCTCCATTTAATATTCACCATCTTATTACAACACCATTTCACTCGCTCAGTTCTGCACCAAAAGTGTGTAAAAGCGACCTTGAACAGGCTGACATCCATTTGAAATATTGACTTAATTTAACTTACAAATTTAACACTAATAATTCCACACCATACAAAAATTTACAGTACGCAAATAAGCAGACATGAATGCATGGCCAATGCATTGCAAGCGCACAGTCCCATTTAACAACTTAACATGCATTCTTGCATTACTCTTACAGTAACCAACCTCAGTACTCAATGGGGCGATAGAGTTAACAACAAATTTCAGTGCTGAAACCAGATGCATTATCAGTCAGGTATCTTGCTATAAAAATGTCAAATTTTTATTAATTTGATCATTAAGATTTATACTAGAGCTGTGCCGATACAATCATACATGGATATATTGCAATACTTTTTTCCCACAATGTTTGTATTGATTAGCGGTAGACCAATATATTAGTTTTTTACCGATTAATCGGTGCCTTTAGTTGCTTTTTGGAACTATTGTTATCTGCAAAAAACTATGCCGATAGTTGCCGATAGTTTTTCAGAATTTCGTCAATTCAAAATAAGAGTCCCCAGATTGTTTCGGGCTTGTTTATATTTAAAAGTCCCACGTTATGCACAAAATCTTTTTTTTTTCTCTTTTTTTTCTGGTTATTATTGGGATTTTAGTTGAACAGTAAACAGCATCTAGGATTTTATTCATTTTGGACTCTTTGTCTGTGCCTGTCATAGTGAGGAAAGAATACCAAAAAAATCGTTGACATTCTATAAATCGACTTTAAAAAATAACGGCTGATATATCGGTTATCAGCCTTTCCCGCCACCTTAATTATCGGTATCTGCAAAATCCACTATCAGTCGACCTCGAGTATTGATACTTAAGATGCCTGTATCGATATTTGTATTAATCTATTTGAGTGTTCATATCATGTCCAATATTTAAATAATGAAGAAGCAGGTCATCTAAATAAACGCAAACTCTGAGGCCGGCGTTTCTCTGTGCTCTCAGAACCATTTCAATTGCGATTATTATATTGTCATATATTGCGATATATATTGAATCATGACATAAGTATTGCAATACGTATCGTAATTTAGAGGTGCTAGCAATGCTAGCAAGTTCCCTTTAGTAGACTAAGAAAATGTAGTCAACTGTTACGGGAAAACTAACTGATCTAAATTTGTGAACAATGGAGTTTTGTAAACAACAGCCAGACTTCAAAACAAATCCAATTAAACTTCTTGAAAGAAATAATTTGAATTTTTTTTTTTTTTTCATGGGATTCTCAGGTGAGGTAATGGCTTGAAATGGTTCTGATGTTTGACAGAATCAGGTTGCAGACAGCAGACTCACACTTGACTAGAAAGGGGACGTCATTAGTCGCTCATCACTCTAAATGCCACATCTCTATTTACACAAAGGGTGCCACGGCAACAGCCCATCTGTCTAATATCCCAGAAAAGAAAGCGCTGCTGTTACAGTTCTAATTAATATTGAGCAGTACTCTCATGAGTAAATCTTCCTTTGAACGCTTCTGTTTTTTTCCGTAAACAATGGAGCAGCCTACATGATTATCAGTTGTCTAGAAAGTCTGACTGGTTGGGTTGTTCAGTTCGCCTGCACTTCTCTGGCATGAATGACAGTTTAGTCATCTTTTAGTGACACACGCTCACTGTCTCAGCCCACATGTGCACACACAGAGATCCGTCTAATTTTTGACCAAACACACTCAGTCTGTGAGGTAGCTGCCAATCAGCTATGGATGCCGCTGTTACATGACAGATGCAGAATATAGTAATTGTGTGCGGTGTGGTATAACATATGTGATATACTCCTTTTTAAGGGATTTATTATGTTACCAATGGGTACATCGTTGAAAGGTGAGTCCATTTTCATCTTGCGTGCCAAGTATACAGATTAGAAGCATACTAAATTTTATAGTGTGCAACAATGGACACATTTCAAATACTTGATGACGTATCCCTGCCTCAATTTAGCAGGTTAAATTTAGCAAGCTTTTTTTATTATTATATTTAACTTATTTCATGTTTATATTATGTTTTATTACCCTGGCAGTAAGAAGGAAAAAAAAAACTACTCACCACTACTGTGATGAGGTTTCAAATGAATACATTTGCCTTATATACACGGACGTAGGAATGATCTGAAATCTGGGGGGACACATTTTAAATCTCATCAGCCTCTCTTCACAAGTTCCATCTGTCACCAACAATCATGTCATGGTTCAAATCACTGAGATCACAATTTTTCCCCATTCTGATGGTTGATGTGAACATTAACTGAAGCTCCTGACCCATATCTGCATGATTTTATGCACTGCACTGCTGCCACATGTTTGGCTGATTAGATAATCGCATGGATGATTGTTGGTGCCAGACGGGCTGGTTTGAGTATTTCTGTAACTGCTGATCTCCTGGGATTTTCACACAAACAGTTTCTAGAATTTACTCAGAATGGTGCCAAAACAAAAAAACATCCAGTGATCAGCAGTTCTGTGGATGGAAATGCCTTGTTGATGAGAGGTCAACAGAGAATGGCCAGACTGGTTCAAACTGACAAAGTCTACTGTAACTCAGATAACCGCTCTGTACAATTGTGGTGAGAAGATTATTATCTCAGAATGCTATTCTGAGATGCGGGTTGGTGCTGTTTTGGCGGCACGAGGGGGACCTACACAACATTAGGCAGGTCATTTTAATGTTGTGGCTGATCGGTGTATAGGTCTCTCACAAAGGACGGGGGGGGTGAGGACTGAGTAGAGAAACCCAGTTGGAAATATCGCAAGTCACTCCAAATTTCTCCAAGTTATGTTTGGAGTATTTTTTGTTTTGACCTGCTGGGACCTTTGTTGGAGATTTACCTCTTTGGTTGTGTTTTTCCCCTGCCAATTTGCCAAAATAAACTTAAAATTGTGGACTTGACAAGTGTGTCCTGATTCCTCCTGCTTTGGGGACACCAGTTTTGGTTTGTGTTCTTTTGTTGTTGGAGCAAATGGGAATGCAAAAAGATTAGACAAGTTTACCATGCTATAATTTACCTTTGCATTCCAAAACCAGAAATGTGCTGAACATTGAGCTGAATGTTAATGTCTTTTGCTTCGGTTGAAATTATCTACAGTATATATTTATGTAGATTGTGATTTCAAAATTTGTTTAATTGTCATATTCCCGGAGAGGAACTACACTCATCCTGAAGAGAGCACCACCAATCAGACAATCAGAGAAGTCGCTGCTGGAATGACCAACAGCGCCATTAACTGCCCTCTTCCATAAAGCATTACAAATTACATTTTAATTGTTCAACTGTTAACCACATTAAAAGCCATAGCAATCAAAATGGACAGCATTTTTGGCATAATATTGATCACCACAAAATTAAATTGTGACTTGTCCCTCCTTTTCTTAAAAAAAAAAAAAAAAAAAAAGAATACAAAATATGGGTAACAGTAAGGCACTTACAATGGAAGTGAATGGAGGCCAATCAGTAAACATTAAAATACTCACTATTATACTCAATTAAGTATAGCCAAAAGACGTAAACAATATGTGTGTTAATATTATTTTAATGTGATAAAATCACTTACTAACCTTTTCTGTTTAAAGTTGTATCCAATTTTACAATTTCATTACCCATGACGATGTAATGTCAACAAACCCCAAAACCCTAAAACGATTGTAAAAATGATGATTTAAACAACTTCACAGCTCAAATAATACGTGAGTTTAACAGAAGAATTAATGTAAGTGTATAGGAATAAATGTTTTATAAATTCATTTACTTCACATTTCTGCTTTTAAACCCTCCATTCCCATTGTAAGCACCTCACTGTAACCTTGATTTGTGCTTTTTTTTTTTTTTTTTTAAAGAAAAGGAGGGACGAGTCGAAAGAAATTTTTGTGGAAATCAACATTAAGTATGTAATTACCACACCCAAAATTCACGTAGCGTAGTTTGGTTAGAACGTGATCGTGTAAGTATTTATAGTAGACAGTCTTACGGTTTTTCGAATACATTTTTGCTTGAAATTAAATGTTTTAAAGTTGTGATTCATCTCAGAGTTGGTTCGTTTAGCAGTTAGAACTTGGAATGGAATACCAAGAAGAACCCATAGATATCAATACTTTGATACCGCATTAGCAACAGTTTCTATGGGCCTTGATATTTCTGGGCGAAAAATTACCAGGAATTTTTTTTTTTTTTTTTTTTTGCAAACATATGTGGTGGTTGTGGTGGCAGCGTAGTGGGCTAAAGCACAGAACTGGTAAGCAGAAGTTTGCCGTTTTGATCCCCACAGCCACCACCATTGTGTGAGCAAGGCACTTAACTCCAGGGGATTGTTCCTGTAATAAGTGCACTGTAAGTCGCTTTGGATAAAAGCATCTGCCAAATGCATAAATGTAAACATACATATAAATGCAAACATATTGGAGATTAGCAATCAGGCAGTCAATTCATTACACGATGAACTGTTTCCACACTAAAACAGTTTATTTAGCGCACTGATGCACCTCCTGAATTGACTTAAAAGAAGTTGACGTAGGTCTGGACCAACCTAAAGTAGAATCTAGGTATTGACAGGGGCGTAGATTCCGGGGGGGATGGGGGAGGTGGGGGGGGGGGAGGTAACCCCCGGAATCCCCCAATAATCAAAACAAGCAATTACAACCCCCCCAATATTTATACCATTATCTGTGGAAACATAAATGTTTCACGGTGCATCAACCCCCAACCCGCCCCCCCCCCCAATGTTCAAGCCAAATCTACGCCCTTGGGTATTGAAATCAATGAGATGGTCACTGTTGCGTCACACCGACACCCCTGAACTTTTGTCAAATGTGACATTTTTTTTCATTTTTTCTGGTTTTATATTTTCTTTTAAAGAAAGACCCAACAAAATTTCATTTAGATGTTTACATGCATCATGAATGAGACAGTTTCTTTTGTACGATAAACATAAACAAGCGTAGCTTCTTAGATCCTAATAGACATCACACCCAAGCATTTTACATATGAAAATACCAGAAGATCTCTCTGAAAAAGTAAATTAATAATGAGTGTCTATGTGAGCATGTGTGTTTTTGTGTGTTTGAGGCTTGCACCCCCGACATCCCCAGCCTCCCAGCACTTGTATTAAAGATGAAAGCCTTGCTCGCTTTTTGCGAGGTGCTCTCCTTCACTGTCTGTCAGAGAGCTCGGCTTCCTCTAAATTTTTTCGTCAGCAGGGGGGAAATACAGACATAAATAAAATATAGTTTTATGAATAATTCAGGTATGCATTGTGATTGACATGAGGGTGAAAGTACCTGATTATGCCCGGCGGTATGTGAATGGAATGAGTTCTTAAGCAGATCGGCAGAGCTGCGAAGTTTAAACTCCCTCTCTGCATCTATGTAATATCAAATTCCAGTCTGAACATGCAGAAATTGAACTCATTCAATTTTGACTGTCTAGACTAGTGGTTCTCAACCTTTTTTAAGTACTTGACCCCCATCATATTTCAAACCATCCTCAAGGATGTGGGTGCTAGATTTTATGTGGTTTACCTTTTAGCATAAGACACACTTAAAAAAAAAAGTGTGGGGTGGGGTTTACTAAAAATAAAAAATAAAAACTAGGAAACAGAAATTGTTAGTAAATTTAACAGACCATATTTTCAAGTAAAGGCACATCATTCTTGGTGGCTTTAATTAGAAATTCTCAAGTAAAGTTTACTTAGTTCGCAATGCTCTGTCCAAGTAAATTTTACTTGCTCTTTGTTTGAATATTTTACTCAAGCAATGTAGCACTGAATCAAGCCACCCTTTTAAAAGTGAAATGTAATGCATTAGACAACATCACCTTGCTTTAATGGCGATAGAAACAAGATCTAGAGCTGCACACGCAGACCTCAACTCTTGGTGCACAAAGCAACATGAAGGTAACAATCAACCAAAATCATTAATTATTCAAGCATGGTGCACCAGCTGTGAAAAGTTACGTAAAATTTACTTATATTATTTACCTGTGAAATGTACTCAAATAAGCAAATAAATATGACAAGGTTTTGTACTTTAAAGGGTTAGTTCACCCAAAAATGGAAATTCTCTCATCATGTATTCACCCTCATGCCATCCCAAATGTGTATGACTTTCTTTCATCTGCTGAACACAAACGAAGATTTTTAGGAGAATATCTCAGCTCTTTTGGTCCATACAATGCAAGTGAATGGGTACCAAAATTTTGAAGCTCCAAAATCCATATAAGAGCAACATAAAAGTACTGCGGACGACTCTGGTGGTTAAATCCATATCTTCTGAAGCAATATGATAGGTGTGGGTGAGAAACAGTCAATATTTAAATCCTTTTTCCTTCACTTTCACTTTCTCCTTTGTTTGTTTTTGGTGATTCACATTCTTCGTGCATATTGCCCCCTACTGGACATGGAGGAGAATTTATGATAAAAAAATGACTTAAATATTTATCTCACCCACACCTGTTATATCGTGTCTGAACACATGGATTTAACCACTGGAGTCATATGCATTACTTTTATGATGCCTGTGATGTTGCTTTTGGAGCTTCAAAATGTTGGCACCCATTCACTTGATTTGTATGGACCTACAGAGCCGAAATATTCTTCTAAAAATCTTTATTTCTGTTCTGCAGAAAAAAGAAAATCATACACATCTGTGATGCCAGGAGGGTGAGTAAATCATGAGAGGGTGAACTATCCCTTTAAGATTAACACATGACACATTGTAAAGATAACAATCAAAATCATATTTTCTTTTAAGCAATGAAAGGTATTTAAAAATATATTAAATACATTTATTAGCAATTTAAATGGTAACTTTAAATACAATATTGCAAACGTTGATTTTTTTTTTTCCCCCACACTGTTATGCAGTTTTAAAATATTACTTTAATTGTATCAACAAATTATAAAGAATATTTTTGAGGTAAAACACACATCTTTTGTGATTTAACACACATTCATTTTACTCAAGTTATCATTAATATGGTACCAAGGAAGATCGAAGGACACTCTTGTTTCCTTATTCAAGAGAAACAGTTATCTCTTGATTAATCTATAATATGCAGACAATTATATACAGTATTTGTCAATTACAGGGTGCACATTTTGTGTCAGCCATTTGTTTAAAATGTTTATGTAAATAATACAATTATGTGTGGTAAAATCACTGTAACTTTTGTGACTCATTGCTTTACTATAAAATACACACAGGTGCATCAAGATATTTCTAGATCTCATTACTGCATGAAAATGCAGTTAATCAGAACAATCAGAGCCCAATATAAAGAATTATTTCAGGATAATGCCATCACTTCTGTTCCAAAAACTTTAGAGGTGCCTCACTGTCTAATGCCTAAATTGTTCTATTCAGTTCAATTAATTTGTATAGAGCTTTTTACAATACATATTGTTCTAAAGCCGTTTTGCATAAAATAGAAAAAAAAAATTAAAAATAGGGCCTTACAAACCCCCCATTGACCAAGCCAAAGCCTTAGGAGGTTGCCGTCTAAGGGGCTATTCACACCAAATGCATCCTTGGTCTAAAAAAGCTAGATGCAGTGCCACAAACAGAGTAGAATGCAGGTGTCACAAGATGCATGTAACAGTTAAAGGTGCACTCAGCGATTCCTGAAAAACACTGTTGATATTCGAACTCAACTGCCAAAACAAACGCACCCCTCCCTTCAGTGCTCCTTTGGAAGCTTCCCAAATTCATGCACGTGCATTGCCAAGGGAACGACAGTAACAGTTCAGTTTGCTGACCAAAATAAACACCCCCTGTTGCTGTCTGGCTGGAGTAGTGTTGTGTGGATCAGTCCGATCCACTTTGTTTTTGTCCCATTTACAGAGCTAGGGCTGTGTACAAATACTGGATTTTTTTTCAGCCCACCCACAGAACGGACAGCTAGCAGACTATGAGGAGATATTTGCAGAATTTGACAAAAAGCGTATTGGATTCGAATTACTGAGTGCACCTATAAAACAAAGTTCCTTCCAAGACAAGTCAGTCAACTCTGCGGTCATCTTTGGAACGCTCCTGGGCAGCTATTTTCTATGTAAACAAGCGGCATAAAAGTGCAGCTCCTATCTACTTGAATGGGGAAAGATCAAAATCTCCAAAACGTTTGGTCAAGATTTCAATCAAAGAACATATTTCAGATCAGCAGTAAAATCTGACAACAACGGTATCATAAATGGTGCTACTTTGGCTCATATCACATTAAAAAGCACTATTTTTAAGGCTGGTCCAGCTAAGGTGCATGCACATTCTCAAGTTACTGTAACTGACAGGCAATGTCTATATCTAAAAGGTAATTGGCTCTTTTACCTTTAAGGCGAGACTTCCTTTTCTACATCTGCCATAACATCCGTTCCAAATTCTCCCATTCATTTTAATACAAGTGGTCCGTTTCGGGCTAAACAGTCCCTTGTTGAGTTCTTTTTAACTTGACACAGTATTTAAAAAATGTGCCGCTCCAGCACGAGACACCAAAAACACAGTGAGACTCAGTGCAACGGTTAAAGATGTCAGTTTAGTGCATGTTTATGTAGAAAAACTATTGAAAAAGAGTGCAGACTAACACAAAAACACGTTTGGTCAGGGCGGGTCAACCCATTAGGCGACATAGGTGAGCGCCTAGGGTGGCGCAGATCTACCGTGCCATTAAGTATGTGTTCAATCTGTGTTGAACAAAATGCGCCCTGTGTGTTCCGATAACGTGTTGTGGTGCCCCCCATGGAACAAATAGACCGTGTACTAAATGTCTTACTACCATACTATGCTTACTGTTTCTGTTATACCTGTGCTTGGTCAAAAAACAGTGAGAGTAGTATGGATAGTATGCCATTACATACACGGCCATAGACTCAAGAGCACGGGGCTCATTAATCGAAGTGATGCCCAAAATGCGTGAATTAATCAGTCTTTTCAGTCGGTTATTCCTTTGAATTTGTCTAACGTGCGGGCTAAATCATTTGAAGCTCTTTGTCACGCAGTAAAACAGTAACGGGATGCTTTAGAATACAGAGAACAAAAACAACACTGAATGAAATGAATATTTACTTACAATTCATTGAAACAAAACCTGAAGCTGCATTCAATTGTTTGCCAGTGATGAAGATCATGTGTGAGTGCGAATGCAGTCTGTGAACGATTGTCTACTGCAGGTAAAGATACTTTCTAAATAAAAGTGTATCAAAACATTACATGAAATGCTTAAATGTACCAAAACCAAACCAATACCATGTTTTTTGGACATGCTCTTTGGAGTTGCTTTCCATATAAATACCATGATATAGGCCTACTGTATATAATACAAATTCCAAGGTTTTACCATATTGTGCCATGATACTGCCACAGCAGGCTTTTGAGAAAGGTAACTTTGATAAACTTCATCTTGTGCTGTGTAATGTGAAAAGGTGACTATGTTTTTAGTCCATTCATTAATGCTACACAATATATATAGGCTTCTAAAGAAAATGTTCAAATGATTCTCCTAAAATCACCAGAAATTAATGCTTTGGTGCTGTTTTTGCTAAATGAATAAATCAAATAAATAATTAAAAAAAAACAACACTGGTATCGGCTTGGGATCGGTATCAGCCGATACTGAGATTTCCGATATCGGAATCAGATCGGAAGAGAAAAAGTGGTATCGGTGCATCCCTAGTTAAGATCCATAACATTCTTTTCCAATTATCTGTTGTCCAATGTCTGTGTTTCTTTGCCCACTCTAACCTTTTTGTTTTTCTGTTTCAAAAGTGGCTTTTTCTTTGCAATTCTTCCCATAAATCCTGC
This sequence comes from Myxocyprinus asiaticus, assembly GCF_019703515.2. Taxonomy (NCBI): domain Eukaryota; kingdom Metazoa; phylum Chordata; class Actinopteri; order Cypriniformes; family Catostomidae; genus Myxocyprinus; species Myxocyprinus asiaticus. The sequence continues at coordinate 47,427,396 of NC_059354.1, forward strand.
ACCCCTGAGTCTTCTCTTTACTGTTGTACATGAAACTGGTGTTGAGCGGGTAGAATTCAATGAAGCTGTCAGCTGAGGACATGTACAACCATAATAAAAGAAATATCATAAAAATACATCACATAAATACATCACCAAAATGCATCAATACAGTTATGCTGTACAAACCGCAATGCAAGATAAAGAGATACATCACAGCACATATATAAGTTTACACCTTTGGACTCCAAGGACAATCGTAAGCCTGCGCAAAAAGAAAAGTTTTTAACTTTGATTTAAATTCTGATTCTTTCGAAATTTCTCTAAGGGATATTGGTAAACTATTCCACTGTTTAGGGCTGGCAATGGCAAAAGCACAGTCACCCTTCGACTTCAGTCTAGACCTAGGAACCATCAATAATCTCTGATCAGATGACCTTAGATGTCTAACAGATGTATTTGCACTCAGAAGGTCAGAGAGATAAGTCGGTGCCAGTCCATTCAAGGCTTTAAAAACTTAAAGTAGGATTTTAAAATCAGTTCTGTATCGGACTGGCAACCAGTGTAAAGAGAATAAGACAGAGGTAATATGTTCATATTTCCAAGTACAAGTCAAAAGTCTAGCAGCTGCATTTTGAACAGTTTGTAAATGATTAATGTGCGATTGGTTTATCCGTATATAAAGTGAATTGCAGTAGTCGAGTCGAGATGAAACAAAAGCATGTATCACTCTCTCAAACTCTACAACTGATAAAAAACACTTAACCTTAGCTAGGAGCATTAATTGAAAAAAACTAGATTTGACTACTGCATTTATCTGTTTGACATATTTCAGTGCAGAATCGAATATGACAACCAAACATTTCACAGAGGGTTTAACATAAGATGCCAAATCTCCCAAATCATAATTGTTGCTGCCTGAGATGCCTGAAGGCCCAAACACAATCACCTCTGTTTTGCTCTCATTTAGATTTAAGAAATGTAAGCACATCCATGACTTAATATCCAACACGCAAGCGGATAAGGACTTCAAGCCATTTTTGTCATTTTGCTTCAAGGGCAGATATATTTGAGTGTCATCTTGAGGAACCCCACAGGTCAGAGTAGATTTGGATGATGAAAAACCATCAATACAAACTGAAAAGGTTCTATCATTCAAATAGAATTTAAACCAGTTGAGAGCATTACCTTTAATGCCCACACATTGTTCAAGGCATGAAATAAGAATACTGTGGTCTACGGGATCAAAAGCAGCACTTAAGTCTAAAAGCAGAAGTATCACAGAGTCCCCAGAATCGATAGATAACTAAATATAATTTAAAACTTTTGAAAGGTACTGTTTAACTCTAAAAAACTTGCAGTTGAAAAAGAACAACCTTCTCTAAAATTTTAGAAATAAAAGGTACATTGGAAATTGGTCTAAGACAGTCGAGTCAAGATTTAACTTTTTCATCAGTGGTTTAACAGTTGCATGTTTTACGTATTTTGGGACAATCCCTGTATGAAGACACTTATTTATTATTGCTAAAATACTCGGACCAATAACATTAAAAACCTGAATAAGAAAATGTGTAGGGATAATATCATACAGAGACATAGTAGGTTTTAACTGCTTAATTATATCTTGACACGAGTTTAAAGAAATTGACTTAAATTCTTTAAAAAAAATGATTTACAGCAAGAAGGATCAGATGGATCATAATCTGAAGGTACAATAAGCTGTCTAATATCAGTTATTTTATCTGTGAAAAACTTAAGAATCTTTCACACACTGTAGCTGATGCATCCAAGTGAACAGTAACAGGAGGACTGATCACAGAATTTATAGTGGCAAAAAGAGTCCTAGGTCTGTGACCGTTTTTTGCTATTGTTACACCTGCAGCGCCTGCCATCTCCCCCGAATGCCGCCAGAGGTCGCCATCACCTGAGTTTTAACATTTCAAGAACTACATTTCCCATAATCCTCCAGTCAGACTGATTACTTTTCCACCTGTATCACATTTAACCCTGTCTATTTAAGTTCCCAGTTTCCATGCATTCAACATGAAGTCTTGTTTGCCTAGTCTACAATTCTGAGCGTTATTATTATCATTGATTACCCTGTGTTTGACTCCTGCCTGTTTTCTGAATTCCCCAGCCTTCTTGGGAGTGTTTTGGATTTACTACTTGTTTACTGGATTACCCCCTTTGTTTTTGCTCTTTGTTTTGTTACTTTGTTTTTACTATTTATTTGCCTTATTAAACTGCACATGGATCTTAACACTACTGCCCCGGTGTCTTCGCTACAGAAGACTTCGCCAAACTTAGATCCAGCAGCTTTTCAACAGTTACACGAGCTTTTTTCAGTGCAAGCAGCCATGCTGACTAGTCACCATCAGCAGCTGTGCAAGCTCACATCCATCACGGAAGAAATCTTCAAATCCGTGCATCCCAACCCATGTGTATCTCCAAAGGGGGTTTCCACTAGCAGTTCCGCCTGCAGCCCAACACCCTCTATGGCTGTTGTTAATCTTCGACTCTCATTTCCAGAGAAGTTTGACGGATCACCCAGTAAGTGTCGAGGATTTCTGTTACAATGTGAACCTTTTGTCGCAACTACCTCACATGTATCCCAATGATGAAGCTCATGTTTCCTTCATTATATCACTGCTGTCAGGCAAAGCTCTAGACTGGGTTATGGCAGTTTGGAGTCAAGAAAACATCTTAAAGGGTTCTTTGTCTCACTTCCTAACTCGCTTGCGGGAAGGTTTTGAGCACTCCGAGGGTGGTAAGGACCCTGGAGAACTTCTGTTGTGTCTAAAGCAGAATAATAAGTCAGCCGCTGAATTTGCTTTATCATTCCGCACTCTAGCAGCAGAAACCGTGTGGGTGGAGGATACGTTAAAACTGTTGTTCCGTAAAGGACTAAACCCTGACCTTTAAATGGAACTAGCATGTCGTGATGAGGGAAGATCTGTGGATGAATTCATCAATCTCGCCATTCACCTGGACAACCTGATCAAAGCCTGTCGTCCAGTCAGCCCTCTACAATCACTTCCTTCTGACATTGCTGCTACCAGTCTTCACGAGCCCATGCAAGTGGGTCGTTCCTCCCTCACCACGGAAGAGCGACAACGCCATCTCAGAGAGAGACTTTGTATCTACTGCGGACAGTCTGGACATTTACTGGCTGCCTGCCCTAGGAAGGGGGGCACGACGGTGAGTTTTGAATTCTCTAATTTGATTCATTGATAATCAGTTTCAACTGTCTGTCATATTGCATGTTCAGAATAGTGAACAGTAGATGTCAGCCATCTTAGATTCTGGGGCTGCTGGTAATTTCATTGACCTGGCCCTCGCCACGAAGTCCCTCCATTACATGTCGCAGCGCTAGACGGACGACCCCTGGGCTCCGGCAAGATTCAGCAGATAACTCAACCCATTCATCTCCAAGTTGGACTCTCATCATGAGGAAATTCATTTTCTGATCACTCACTCTCCAAAAAAACAGATTGTCCTTGGCTTACCATGGAACAACCCTGAGATTTCCTGGAGAGATTACTCGTTGGAGTACCTCCTGTTTCCAGTCTTGCCTCAACCTCCCTGAACCCATCTCTCTCCCTCCGGTATGTACCACGACTATCCTCCCAGAAAAGGAGATGTCGACCCTGCCACAATGTTATTCGGATCTCCGGGAGGCATTCAGTAAAGCTAAAGCTACCCAACTTCCTCCTCACCGTTCCTGTGACTGTGCTATTGACCTTTTGCCAGGCTCCTCTCCTCCACACGGAGAGAATAAAGCTATGGAAGAATACATAGCAGGATCCCTATAAAGGGGTTTCATTCGACCCTCCACCTCTTCAGCTTCGGCGGCTTTCTTCTTCATAGGAAAGAAGGACGGGGGTCTTCGTCCATGCATTGACTATCGAGGCCTGAACTCTGTCACCATCAAGGTACCACCTGCGCTAGAGCAGTTAAGAAATGCCAAAATCTACACTAAGCTGGATCTTCGTAATACCTACAATTTGATCTGCATCCGGGAGGGGGATGAATGAAAAACGGCCTTCTCTACACACTGGCCACTATGAATATCATGTGATGCCTTTCGGACTTTCCAATAGTCCTTCTGTCTTCCAAGCCTTCGTGAATGACATTTTCTGTGACATTATTGGCAAGTGGGTTCTAGTCTACATCGATGACATCCTTATATTCTCATCTTCCCTCGATGAACACGTTCAACATGTCAGAGTGGTACTCAACCATCTTATTCAACATCAGCTTTACGCCAAGATGGAGAAATGTGAGTTCCACCAGTCCACCATCTCCTTCCTGGGGTATATCATCTCCCCTGAGGGGGTTGCCATGGACTCTTCCAAAGTATAAGCAGTACTGCAGTGGTCTATTAAGGAACTACAACGCTTCCTCTGCTTTGCCAGCTTCTACCAACGTTTCATTCAAGGTTTCAGCTCCGTAGCTGCCCCACTCACCTCTCTGCTCCATGGTAAAGCCCAAAAATTAAACTGGACACCTTCCGCCCGTCAAGTCTTTGATCTCCAGTGTTGCTTTACTACTGCCCCTATTCTCCATCATCCTGATCGCTCTCGACCCTTCGTGCTAGAAGTAGATGCTTCTGACTCTGGAGTAGGTGCAGTACTCTCCCAGCAACAAGGATCTGCTGCTAAACTCCATCCCTGTGCATTCTACTCATGCAAGTTATCTTCGGCCGAGAGAAACTACGATGTCGGCAATCGAGAACTCTTGGCCATGAAAATGGCTTTCGAGGAGTGGAGACAATGGCTAGAGGGAGCTCACCATACATTTCTGGTGATTACGGATCATCGTAACCTAGAATATATTCAATCAGCCAAGTGCCTAAATCCTCGCCAAGCCCGATGGTCTCTCTTCTTCTCAAGATTCAATTTCAACATCACCTTTCGACCTGGGTCTAAGAACACCAAGGCCGACGCTCTGTCCCGCATTTATGATTCCTCCAGTGACAACAACCCTGTGACTTCCATCATCCCACCTACTCTCATTGTTGCTCCCGTACAGTGGGATATCATGGCTGATATTACCCAAGCTCAGAACCAAGAACCCACTCCCACTGGCTGCCCTCCTGACAAAATCTTTGTCCCCAGTTCCTTACGGAACTGGGTTCTTCAGTTGGTTCATGACTCGACCTGCTCGGGACATCCAGGCGCTCAAGCTACATGCAGGTTAGTGCAAAACCGGTTTTGGTGGGAAAGCCTAGCCACTGAAGTAGCGGACTATGTTAAAAACTGCAATGTGTGTGCCACCATTAAATCTCTTCGACAGCTCCCGTCTGGTCTCCTTCAGCCTCTTTCTGCCCCTCGACGTCCTTGGTCCCATATTGTAGTGGACTTCATCACGGATCTACCCAACTCGCAGGGTTTCACTGCTATCCTAACTGCGGTGGATCGATTCTCTAAAGCCTGTAGATTCATCCCTCTGCCTAAGATTCCTTCATCCATAGAATGTGCAGAGAGCCTGTTTCATCACGTCTTCCACCTTTATGGCCTTCCTGAGGACATTGTCTCCGACCATGGTCCCCAGTTCACCTCCCGAGTCTGGTCCGCATTCTTCAAATTACTCAACGTAAACGTGAGTCTAACTTCTGGTTATAACCCTCAATCTAATGGTCAAGTTGAAGGGCTAAACCAGGACCTGGGTAAATTCCTCCGAGCCTACTGTCAAGTCAACCAACACGACTGGAACCGTTTCCTACCCTGGGCTGAATATGCTCACAACTCTCTGTTCAAACCTGCCACTGGAACCACACCGTTCAAATGCATCTTAGGGTTTCAACCACCACTCTTTCTCTGGTCCGGGGAACCTTCCGATGTTCCCGCTATCAACGACTGGATGCAACGCAACAAGGCTATCTGGGACGAAGCTCATGTCCACCTGCTACATGCCATTCATCGACAAAGTGAACAAGCCAATCTCCATCGCCGCCCAGGTCCCAACTATGCTCCTTGACAATGGGTCTGGCTATCAACCCGAGATCTTCGTTTATGGCTCCCGTGCAAAAAACTAAGTCCCAGGTATGTTGGCCCTTTCAAAATTCTCCGTCAAATTAACCCTGTATCATTTAAAATTAAAAAAAATTAACCTGTATCATTCAGCTCCCTGCTAACTACCGTATTTCCACACCATTTCATGTGTCCCTGTTCAAACCTGCGGCACCTCCGAGAGAGGAAGGTTTTCAAGACCCTCAGAGACCCCTTCCATTCCTCATTGATGGAGAAGAAGCCTTTCGGGTACACAAGCTCCTGGACTCTCGACGCCGGGGTCGGACACTTCAATATTTGGGGGACTGGGAAGGCTACGGTCCCGAGGACAGTGGCGATTTTAGGGGGTGGCCTGTGGAAATCTCATTGGCCACCCTGTGGCCACCCCAGAACTGATTGGAAGTTCATCATGTTCATCAACGCAAGAACGAAGAACCAATAGAAACACCTGTCAATCAAAGATGACATCTCAGGTCATTTGTTGATTTAGAGCCACACTGACCCAGGGTCAGTTTTATATTTCTGACCATTATAGTAGTGGTGGGGCTGAAGCTGTGTGAGCTGATCTTTGATCAGTGGGGGGAGGGGCAGGCTGCGGGTGGCCAGGCCGGTGCCACGGGTCGCGGGCAGCGGGCGCCAGGTCTGGAGTATAATGGTCGGTCAGAAGCACGAAGCTGACACGAGCTAGCGTCTACCTCCAACTTCCAATGAGTTGACGACGTCGATTTGTGGTCAAAAAGAAAGCTGTTATTTGAGAGGTATGTTCATCTAATCTAACGTTTCATTTATCCCGAATTACCATGTGAATGTGAAAACATTTTTTCATTGTTACAGTAGCTAGGTTAAAGAGTAAGCTAGACCCTACACCACATTCAGCATGTTATCTTTATATTGACATGAAATATGAAATGCCATGTTTTCTGATTTAATGACGGAGGTGTGTAAAGCGTTTTACAGATGTATATGTTTAATAGCTAAAGTTATATATATGGCTAACCTGTGTGTGAAATGGAAGGGTTTGTGCTGTGACTGTACTTTAAATCTTTACATGAGTTATTTATGAGCTCTTTATGTGTATTATTGGTCAGTCAGACCAATAAAATCTTCAAAGTTTTTATACCTTATTTGACATTTTAAATATGCAGAGGCAGGGCAAATTGCACTTAAATGCTGCAAATGATTTGACTAACTATTTTATTTGGTAATATTCAAAGTAATTGAAGCTATCAGGACATGTAGAAAATAAACCTGAGTAGACACTGTAAATAGAGTTTTGTTTTTTACTGTATTCAGAGCTCAATCTGCAATTTTGGGGTTTCCAGACAGACACCTATAAGCCCTCGTAGCCAATTTCACACACTGATTTGTACCCAATTTAACAATATTTCTGCTGGACAGTGCAGTTATAGCTAATAAATGAATGAATAATTGATTGAATGATTGATTGAATTGCGCCTCAATCAGTTATCACCTGTACTTGTATCTTTTTATGATTATACACTATACCTGATGTTATATGCAGATTAATTCTCTACAATGAGAATAGCTCTTAAAAATGTGTAACTGACTTTTCCTAAACAATTACTGATTTAAAAATGGATGTTATGTTATGTTAAAATAACCAGAGATTCCCAGAAACTGTAATAGGTTGAAATAGAACAGGAATAGAAAACTGTCAAATGTCAAAACAACAGTCTGATATTGAATACAAACAATTCAGAGAATGCTAACATGAGTTTAAGAATTCATTTATTCTACATGTGTAGATGTTGAAGCAAAGCAATGCGATATTTACACATTTTGATCATGTGCCATTCATAAAGGTTCTCCCGGTATCGCCACCCCACACTAAGTCTGTGCCCCATCTTGGCCACCCCAGTAAAAATGTCCTGGATACGCCACTGCCCGAGGAACGTTCCTGGACTAATCCTGAGGACATTCTGGACCCTAATCTCATCACTGAGTTTCACCGCAATTTCTCTCATCGACCCACTCCCAGAGTTTGAGGTAGACCCCGACGTAGAAAACCTCCTCACGTCAGGAGCCGTTTCCGGGGGGGGGCTCTGTTAAACCACAGCGCCTGCCATCTCCCCCGAACGCTGCCAGAGGTTGCCATCACCTGAGTTTCAACATTTCACAAACTACATTTCCCATAATCCTCCAGTCAGACTGATTACTCTTCCACCTGTATCACATTTAACCCTGTCTATTTAAGTTCCCAGTTTCCATGCATTCAACGTGAAGTCTTGTTTGCCTAGTCTACAATTCTGAGCGTTATTATTATCATTGATTACCCTGTGTTTGACTCTTGCCTGTTCTCCGAATTCCCCAGCCTTTCTTGTGAGTGTTTTGGATTTACTGCCTGTTTATTGGATTACCCCTCTGCCTATCGGACTTACTTGTCTTTTTTCCACTTTCGTTCAGCTTTTCAACAGGCCTGTCTTAGAGCCTGTGTGGTGTTATTTAAACAAGGATCAGACTTAGGTTTTTGTTGTTTTTCTCTCAATTGAGCTATAGTGTCCAGGATGTCAGTACAGATAGAATTAAACATCACAAGATGTTCTTCTGCATTTAAAATATTGGAAGGGTAATCAAGGTTATAAATTTGACAAGCCTGCTTAAAAGACACTGAGATCATCAGATGTAGAACTGAACATGCGAGTCCAGTGTACTGGCCTCTTGGATTTTGAGATTTCATTTAAAAAATAACAGGTAAACATAACAGGCTTATGATCAGAAAAGCTTAAATCATAGATTAAAACAAGGTCTAATGTATGACCTTGTTTATGAGTGGATCCATGCACCATTTGGATAAAATCAAAAGAGTCAACAAGACTAACAAACTCCCTTGCCAACGGATTTGAGTCACAGCAAACATGAATATTAAAATCCCCCACAATCAAAAAATCTATCGTACTTAAGAACAGTTTCTCCTAAAAAATTTGAAAACTAATTTATAAAATCCTTGTTAGGCTTCGGCAGACGATACACCACTGCGATCACTATTTGATTCTTGTCCAAGTGAAACAGGAGTACTTCAAAGCTTGAAAACAATTCAGTTTTTCAAAATCCGACAACAAAAGTTGCTTTTAAAAACGGACGCAAGCCCACCACCCCTACCAGTTGTCCTGGGGCAGTTTAAAAATGTACAATTTGAGGGCACAAGTTCAGAAAAGGTACTTATATCCCCACCACTCAGCCAAGTCTCAGTCACAAATAAAAAATCCAGATCATTTGAGGTGAAGAAGTCATGCAAAATAAATGTCTTGTTTACCAGCGATCTGGCGTTTACCAGAGCCATCCTGATTTGCACTGGATCGCCAACCGGCTGTGCTGTACGCCACAGCGGGCAGAGATTGCAATGATTTACTCCCCCTCAACGAAGACGTGGCGACCGACACCGGGGGGACACTGAGTGAAGTGTCTTGAGTCATGAGACTAAGCGGCCACAACCAAACCGACTCGAGATAATAATGACTCCCCAGTAATGATGAAAGCCTATAAATGTGCCTGCTGTGAAATATACTGTACAGTGTGCATAGATCTTTAGGGCAGTGTGCCTTTTTCTTGGACCACTTGACTTGGTTGCAAGTGCACTTGCACTTTACATTAAAGTTATTCCTATATACAGTGATACCCATTTATGTTGCCTACTTAAGATGCACTTGCATATTTCTTCCCAACATTGTTATAATTAATGTTTTGCTAATTTGGGTTTATACAGTGCATCCGGAAAGTATTCACAGCGCTTCACTTTTTCCACATTTTGTTATGTTACAGCCCTATTCCAAAATGGATTAAATTCATTATTTTCCTCAAAATTCTACAAACAATACCCCATAATGACAACGTGAAAGAAGTTTGTTTGAAATCTTTGCAAATTTATTAAAAATAAAAATGAAAAAAATCACATGTACATAAGTATTCACAGCGTTATTCCAAAATGGAAGTGAATGGGGGGGGGGGGGGGGGGCAATCCTTAACGTTAAAAAACTCAGTTTCAAAATTATAGCAGCAAAATATAAACAATATGAGTGTTAACATGATTTAAGTGTGATAACATCGCTTACCTTTTTTTGTGTTAAATTATATCCAATTTTAAAACTTTGTTGCCATAAGGACATAACACGGTAAACCCTAAAACCGTAAAACGACAGTAAAAAATTACAATTTAAATAACATTACAGCTCATATAAGTATGAGCTGTAATGCAACTCTAATGAGTTAAAACAGAATAATTAATGTAAGTGCTTAAAAAAAAATATTAGCGTCACATTTCTGCCTTTTAAACCCTCCAAAAATTTCCCCCATTCACTTCCATTGTAAGTGTAACCCAAATTTTTGCTTTTTATTTTTTAAAGAAAAGGAGGGGTGAGTCAATAATTTTTTTTTGTGGTTATCAATATTATGCCACAAATGCTGTTGATTGAGCTTAACTCGTATTGAACCCGGAATATTCCTTCAAGTAACTGACCTGGAATGCACCACAAAGGCAGCAACACTGCTTGCCACACATATAACGCTCCGTATAGGAGACTCAACTAATGATTGATTTCAAGAGTTTGACGCTAAACTAAGAAGCATAAAAATAAACTGCACACACCAATATGGAGTTAAATCGTTTTTTAATACAAAAATAATAAGTTTTAAAGGAATAATATATTTAAAACCAACATTTCTTTCACTTTATCCACCATGTTTTTCATTGTTTTCGTTATTTAATTTATTTGGTATGCCTGATGACAGCAGCGCGATTTATGCATGCTTTTTATTTGCTATTAAGACTTCAAGGTGTCTTACAACATAAAAAGCAGGTCTCATCTTAATGAGTGCATTCAAGCACAGATCCTGGATCAGATTCCATAAGCCCGTCAGTCTCCGTTCACAGCTTGAGCTCGCACACTGACTGATAGAAGAACAGTGTGTGTATGTTTTTTCTGTTGTTCTGGGGAGGATCAATGCGAGCTGCAGCAGTCTGCTCCGTGTGCAGGTTACTGAACAGCAGCCAGATATGTCTTCCTTCTTTCATGTGTGTGTGTGTGTGTGTTGATGTCTACTGCCTCAGGCAACTGCAAGTTAACAAATGTACAGAGTTCGAATAAAGCCTCATTTCCATAAAGAACCAAGTGTAGTAGAGCATCTATTTAAATGAGCTCCTTTGTTTCTAATTGTGTTCTGCTTTCTTACTTGTTCTCCAAAAACTCCCTCAAGCATTTAAGAAAGCATTGTGAATCTGGTTTTATTTGCAGTTTATTTAATAAATGATCTTTTAATGAGAGCCACTCTGCTGAAATTATTTTCACAATGCTGTTTTAAAGATTTAACTGCTAATTGCAATACGTTTATTGGAATTCCAACTTTCATAGGTCTCTGAAAACTGATTCTTCAGTGAAATGTTGTCTATAGAAGTAATAGTGTAATATTCAGTCCTGTAAATGGAGTCTAAGTCTATAATTAGCAAAAGAGTGTGACGTACAAAAGGTGTAGCACACACAAAAATATTTTAGCCTATTTTTAAGATTTACGCATTTCAGTTTCATAACAAAATTCCATCAAATGTAATTGTATTTAAATTAATAAAACGTAAAAAATAATTATATATATATATATATATATATTATTTAATTTAGTTAAGGATTACTCCAATTTGATGGAACTTCATGAAATTAAAAATGCATAAATCTTAAAATAATTTTTGATTGCATTATATTGAGCATACAGTATTAAAGGTATTGTTCACCCAAAAATGAACACTCTCTCATTTACACATCCTTCATTCCAAACTTGTGAAGCTTTCTTTCTTGAGTGGAATACAAAAGGAGAAATGTTGAAGAATTTACTGCCCACTCTTTCCATCTAATGAAAGTGAATGTGGATTTGGGCTGTCAAGAAAGCACTATAAAAGTACTATAAATATAACTAAATATGAATTGTGTGTGCTATATTACAGGTCATACAGTCAAATACAATGACTTTGTGTGAAGAACCGACTGAAATTTGCATCATTATTTGCTGAAAATATGATTAGTGAATAATGTATCAGTTAATAATTTCAGTTTCATTCTGTTCCTCACACAGAGCCTTGATATCAACAATATCCCTCTCTGATTATTCATGAGACCTCGTTCGCTGAAGGTTGCATGTGACACATGATTTATAAGATCTCAAATGTGCTAGTAGTGTCTCAAACCAATATGATCGCACAAGAAGTCGGCATGTTGTTTCCGAGAGTTCCGACTAATCGACAAGCGCCATTGCATCGGCTCCAGTGTGTCTTCGACTTCCCTTTTGCCATGAACGAAAGCACGATGCGTCAGCAGTGTTGGAGACCCATTTTCGGATCCCGCATTGAAACCAGGACATAATCGCGTTCACATAATCAGTGATGAGCGCGAATCAGAGGTTGCAGTTTCCCCTCTAACATTAAATTTTTACTCCACTGATAGTTAGGTTTAGGTTTGGGTTTATAAAATATGCATTCCTCTTCACTGTATTACAGCCTGTAGAAAGAAAAAAACTCGCTTTGGCACCACTCCGTGGACATTACGGAAAATGGAGCTCACATGTGCCCATATGCCAAACAGCACTTAACGCTTTGACCACTGGGGGCAGCGTTTCACATTTCGGTAAGCACAGACCGATTTAAGCTAAAGAAAAGTCAACCTACTGTTTCCGATTTCACTGTAAGATCAGTCTGCTCAAACAGCCTTTGTGTTGGCAGAAGACTGTTCACCCTACTTCAGGAAACCCTGCAGTGCCATCTGGAGAGCCGAATTGTTTGCGTAATGCCGTACGACAGTAAACACACTGACACTAAGAGATGAGATGGTCCATATTGAGCGTCATGAAGCCATGCGCAAAAGAATATCACTCACTTGCTTTTTCACTCCTCAGTTCTGTTTCATATATTCGTATATATGACTAGTCTGTCTCTTCCTCTTATTGTGGCTCTGACTTGACTCACAGTGTGAAACTCTGATAAGCATACAGATACATAGCACTGTTTTTTTGTTTTTTCAACATTTTTAGTATTGAACAAATGACATTTATGATTGACATCATCTGGGATGGACTTTTATCACTGTGCTTCTCGCAAGCATCATGGAATTGCCTTCTCCATGAAGAATACATGCAGTGCTGCATTAGAAGTTGGCCAAAAGAAGGTATATTATGGACCGTTTAGACGGAACACATTTTTGCGTTGAAACGCTAGACGAAGCCCATGAATGGGACAGAACACTGGTGTCTCGAGATGTTTAAAGGTTGATGCAAAAATGTCCGTTTTCAGTGTGAATGTCCCCTTAAAAGGTAGCATAATCATGTTCCCTTTGGGAACAGTCTCCACGTCAATAGGGCACCTAAGATGCCTTAAAATGCTTGCTACGTAGGCAGCTCATTAGGTTTTGGAGCAGAGCCTTTGTGTTCTGTCTGTCTCTCTTGCTCTTTCTCCCTCCCCCCTCTGTTATTTTCTCTCTGTCTCGACTCTTTCTGTCTCTCTGGCTCCAGTGAGACTGTGTGTTCACTGTACTCTGCGGTTGCCCTGGCTTTCCCTCTCGGCAGGATGCGGCAAGGGAAACAGTGAATGAGGAAGACAGGGAGGGAGTCACCATGACATGACTGTGCAATGGTGTGACCCCTTCTTCACTGTACTAAAAAGACCACTCGACTCATTCTGCTGAGTTACAAGTGCCATCTCCCATAAGACATTTTTGCATTAATTCAAATGTGTTGCGTGACTAATAGCATTTTGCGCAAGCAGCCTCAAAGACACAGGTTTTGGTCCAGTGGAAACCAGGAAGGAATTGCGTTCATTTTCGCTCTGTTATGTCCTAAAGTCCGGTGCACACTGTACGATTTTGGCCACGATTCTGCAATCTGAGACAAATTTCGGGAAACCTAAAGGATTTCTGTCATCTTAGGGCAAAATCGGCAATCTTACAATGTTCAGTGTGACATGTTCACCGCCGGCCGATTAATAGCCTTTGCAATGATCTTCAGCCTCCGAAGTTCTGGCAGTGTCAGAAATTTAGCATTGCATTCATATAGTGTGACTGCTATTACGACGGCCAGATGAGATATTCCGCTCCTCTCTTGCACCCCAATTCACTTGGAAAGAAACCTGCTCTGCGTTTGCACCACCGTAGCAACATTTGTCCCCAGTTATCACTCTACTCAAGCTCTTTCAATGTTTTTTCTTCTTTTCATTTTATATAAAAAGTTGTAATAAATAAATAAGCAGAAAATACTTGGAGAAAAGTGTAACACTTCAGCAATATGAAAGCATTATTCCCTGAATTAAATAAATACAGAGCTTACAAAACAAAAATAAATAAATGATTGCATTTTCTTAACACGCTGTTTTTTGTCTTTACATTGATCATGCATTTTCTTTACAACTTTATTTTAATAAAACTCGCGTTCATTCTCAACATCTGTAATTTTCTGTATTTGTGATCAGGCTGTCTTATTATAGGCCTATTTGACAAAATCCATCTTTCTTTTACATGTTAGCTTACTCCACTGATGGAGTGGTATTGGAGCAACGGAAATGCTGATGTCCTGACTTTCAGGAAAAAAAGAAAAAGAAAAAAATGCTCCTCCAGGGCAGGCAAATCTCTATTCCGCAATGCTCCCGTAACATGAGTCACATTCACTGATCGGTACATTTGGGACCACAGTCAGCCACGATGTGTATCGTACAGTCTGACGTAATGTCGCACATTGTGCCATGGCAATATCAATGCATTCATATCGTACAGTCTGACAAGCAACAATATCGTTCATATCGTACAGTCCTACAGTGTATAGCGGGCTTAAGACGTATTCAAGTGGGCATTTTATATAATTTTTTTTGGTTGTGTATTTTGGAGTGAGAATGTCTTTTGTGTGTGCTTGTGTTTTCCCTGTCTCACTCGCTCTAACACTCTAATGACTACCAGGTGAGACCACTAACAAGAGGTGCCTGGATTGGTCTGGCTGTGAGCTGTGGGGATAAAAGTGACTCCACTCTCCTGTCTCAGACGTGCTGAGCTATTTTTGTGTCTCGTGACTTGCTGTATAGCTACCAACAATAATAGGTATTGTTGTTCTGCTTAAAGTTGTTAGCTACTATTGGGAGCTTTTGTAGGGAGGTGGGTGCTATTTCATTTGAACTACTTTTTCTCCTGTGTATGGCCAGTGAGGGAGGCAAGCCTTTGTTGTTTATTTAATTTTTCTTTTATTTAATAATTATTTTTTCATATCCATTTCAGTGTGTGTTTGAGAGCAGGAGACAGGACTCCAGGATTTCTTTATTCATAAAGGACTCCTTTACATTTGTTACGGTTTACACCAACCTAGACTGGGGATTTTAATCATAACACTCTAAGACTACATTTTTACTCCACTGACGGTTAGGTTTAAAGTTGGGATTTGGTTAAAGGGATATTATTAATATAATATGCATTCCTGTTGGCTGTATTACATGCAAACAACTATCTTTTGGCGCCACTCTGTGGACATTTCACCTGGAAACTGGAGCTCACGCGTGCCCATACTAGAGATCTTTTATACTGAGATAACAACCTTACACTTTTTACCATAGGAAAGAGTGTAATGGTCAATAAGTGTGTTATGACAGAAAGTCACTGTTTTGTGGATACCATATAAATGAATGGGGAGAGCCATAAACTGACACCTACCTGTCGCAAAATTGTGTGTGTCTTCTCTTATAAAACAAAAATGTAATCGTGGTAAACTCCTCACATAGTTCATTCAAAAGGATTGTTTTGTGTAAAACATGTTGAAAATTAGCTGACAGGTGGTGAATTCTGTGAATTTATTTATTTTTTATTTATTTTGTGATGAAAGTGATGAGCCGTTTCCTCACAAAAGCAGTTTATTCAGCACACTCTAGCATCTACTCCATAGACATCCATTAAAAAAAAAAAAATGGCCTCTGGTCTCCACTCATAAAATGTCTATGGCACCGCCACGTTATGTATTTTGTTGCTAACCTTGTAGGCTCCCTAGGCTTGAACGAAAGGGCTCTGCCCATTCGTTCAACAACACTTCCAACTTCGGCCACTGGGGGCAGCGGTTCAAATTTTGGTAAGCACCGACAGCTGAAAAACAAAGCCAACTTACTGTTATTCTACAACCTTGGTTTAAGGTTTTTCCAAAGACCAAAATGATCAATTGTAACACTTAGAGCCTTCAAGCTAACTGGGTGTAGCTAAAAAAAAATTACAAAAAAAATACATAAACCATGACCTCTTGTAAGTTTAACATAAATCTCATAATTTGTTGTTTCATAAAACGGCTACAACAGTGATTGTCAGGGATGTAATTTGATGTTCCACAATATTTTCAGAGTTTAGACATGAACTTCATTACCACCTGCTGGTGGAATCTCCAAACTGCAAATGTTGGAACTGATTTTAATCTTTGCGCTAAAAACAGACGTGCTTCTCAAACTTCTTAGCGCAATGACCTATTTCTTAGGAAATTAGCAAATTGCTCTTCATGCTGCTTCATTAACATACAATACACCCACAGTTTGCGCACATACACCCACAGATAGTGCAAACACTCCCACCCACACCCACTTGCACTTTGCGCTGGCAAAAAAGTGCACTTAGAATTTGCGCTCTCACTAACAATATACAAGAAGTTGCACACGGTTATTGCACTGCATAGTGCGGTCACGAAAATAGAGCCCCAAATTGCAATCCAGTAACAAAACTGTTTATCGCATGAAAGTAAACGAAATGACCTTCAAATCAAATATTGATATTTATGAATATTATTCACATGCATATTTTAATATTCATATTATTATAAAAGTCATTATCAATAACTTTGTCTTCTAATTTTGTTCAATGGGGTCAATACATTATTAATCCCTGCAGCTAATAATTCACAGCATAATACACTTTGCGGCCTGCAGAAACCATGGTTGTCCTTGTTACAACTTGAACCTGTGTTTTAAATGGCCTGGTTGTATTTTTGTTTTTAACCATAGTTTTCTTAATGGCTTTTAAAGATGAGGATATGTCACACTGTCACACAACCTATTCACAGGTGAATTTGCTCCAAAATAGCAAATTCGTTTGATTGGATGCACATTTTTGATGTCAACAGAAAAAGATATGGGAGGCTTTTTCTCCTCGCTTTTAAAAGTTGATAAGCCTATTTATTTTGCTATTCTGACTGTGCAGGATTATAGGGTTAGTTGCATATTATTATTTGGATTCAGCATAGTTTTTTCCTGCTGTCCCAGCAGTTGAGAATCACAGAAATAGAGAAATAATAAAAGTGCCCTGCTTCAAAGACAAATCTTCAGATTCATCCTAAACTCCGAGGGAAAGACTTGTTATATTTCTTGTGGTCATTGTGTGAAGATACTGGTTGCTCTAAGCACCCTCCACTTGCCTCTCAGTATCAGTCGATTTGGTTTGTTCTGTAGAGTTCAAAGAGAGTCAAGGAATTACATTATTTTTAATGCTCTCGCACACTTTAATCACTGGAGCTGAGTCATAGCTTCAGGCTCTCCACGAGTAGATGTTTAAGAATGACAGATGTTTGTTTTGTTTTTGTTTTGTTTTTGGGGGGGGGGGTATTTTTTTTCTTTCAGAACTCAGTTTATTGTTCTTTCTTGGAAGTTTATCATTCAATCATCATCAATGCTACCACCAGAATATAGTGTGTCCTAAAATCCATCCAGTTATTACAAAGCACTTTTCTGCTCCTCAGGCAGCAGAAATAATTTATTTATATATTTATTTTTTTGGAGTTAGACTTACATTTTTTAATGCTCCATCGCATCCAGTCATTTGATTTGGAACCGGACTGCTCATTTGCATATAGCCTAATTTTGTCAGAAAATTTGTTATTCTGTGGGTGCCTTTTGTATTTTGAAAAGTGATTATTGAAGTAAGTTTCAATCAGATTTGAAATATTCTACCAGAATGTCTGTAAATGCTATTAATTTGCATTGCGCCATCTAAACTAAATTATTAAAAATCAATATGTTGGCATATTCTTATCTTGTGACGGAGTGTAACATTTCAAACCAAAACCACACCAAAATGGCTGCTCCTTTTGCTCTTATTAAGGTTATGACCTTTTATTGTCAATGTAGCATTCACAAGTAAAGAATTGAAATACTATACATAATAGTAAATAAATAAACACTTTTTTTAAAATTTTGATTATATATGTTTGAATCTTGTCAGGCATGAAAAAACTAATTATGAATGTTGTCAATGAGTCAAACTTGCTTACCTTTACACTTGGCTCCTCTGAGAACTCAAATGATGTCACTTCCTCTTCATTATGTCATTTAAAATGACAGTACACTATTATTTTGA
Source organism: Myxocyprinus asiaticus (assembly GCF_019703515.2). Taxonomy (NCBI): domain Eukaryota; kingdom Metazoa; phylum Chordata; class Actinopteri; order Cypriniformes; family Catostomidae; genus Myxocyprinus; species Myxocyprinus asiaticus. The sequence goes on from NC_059354.1 coordinate 47,445,736, forward strand.
GGTTAATATGTGGTCAAAATAAAAATAAAATATTGTGTTTGAATTAAAATTTGTTTTAAGCACATATATATACAGTTGTGCTCAAAAGTTTGCATACCCTGGCAGAAATTTTGAAATTTTGGCATTGATTTTGAAAATATGACTGATCATGCAAAAACACTGTCTTTTATTTAAGGATAGTGATCATATGAAGCCATTTATCATCACATAGTTGTTTGGCTACTTTTTAAATCATAATGATAATGATCAAAGTTTACATACCCTTGAATATTTTGCCTTGTTACAGACACACAAGGTGGCACACACAGGTTTAAATGGCAATTAAAGGTTAATTTCCTTTATCCAACTAACTGCAATTAGTGTCTGTGTATAAATAGTCAATGAGTTTGTTAGCTCTCATGTGGATGCACTGAGCAGGCTAGATAATGAAGGTAATGGAACTTTATAAAGATGGAAAAGGATATAAAAAGATATCCAAAGCCTTGAAAATGCCAGTCAGTGCTGTTCAGTCACTTATTAAGAAGTGGAAAATTTGGGGATCTCTTGATACAAAGCCAAGGTCAGGTAGACCAAGAAAGATTTCAGCCACAACTGCCAGAAGAATTGTTCAGGATACAAAGAAAAACCCACAGGTAACCTCAGGAGAAATACAGGCTGCTCTGGAAAAAGACGGTGTGGTTGTTTCAAGGAGCACAATACGGCGATACTTGAACAAAAATGAGCTGCATGGTCGAGTTGCCAGAAAGAAGCCAATGCTTCAAAAAAACCTGGTTACAATATGCCCGACAACATCTTGACACGCCATTGGAGTGATGAGACCAAAATAGAGCTTTATGGTCAGAACCATAAGTGCTATGTCTGGAGAGGGGTCAATAAGGCCTATAGTGAAAAGAATACCATCCCCACTGTGAAGCATGGTGGTGGCTCACTGATGTTTTGGGGGTGTGTGAGCTCTAAACGGGGAATCTTGTGAAAATTGATGGCAAGTTGAATGCAGCATGTTATCAGAAAATAATGGCAGACAATTTGCATTCTTCTGCACAAAAGCTGCGCATGGGACACTCTTGGACTTTCCAGCACGACAATGACCCCAAGCACAAGGCCAAGTTGACCCTCCAGTGGTTACAGCAGAAAAAGGTGAAGGTTCTGGAGTGGCCATCACCGTCTCCTGACCTTAATATCATCGAGCCACTCTGGGGAGATCTCAAACGTGCGGTTCATGCAAGACGACCAAAGACTTTGCATGACCTGGAGGCATTTTGCCAAGACGAATGGGCAGCTATACCACCTGCAAGAATTTGGGGCCTCATAGACAACTATTACAAAAGACTGCACGCTGTCATTGATGCTAAAGGGGGCAATACACAGTATTAAGAACTAAGGGTATGCAGACTTTTGAACAGGGGTCATTTCATTTTTTTCTTTGTTGCCATGTTTTGTTTTATAATTGTGCCATTCTGTTATAACCTACAGTTGAATATAAATCCCATAAGAAATAAAAGAAATATGTTTTGCCTGCTCACTCATGTTTTCTTTAAAAATGGTACATATATTACCAATTCTCCAAGGGTATGCAAACGTTTGAGCACATCTGTGTGTATATATATATATATATATATATACAGTATATTAAACAGAATTTCTATGACTGGCTATACAGAACTTTAAAAGTGTATGTACTACTTTTAAATGTTTATTAAAAGTAAACATTTCATCAATAAATATTTCAGGAACAAAAATAAATCATCATGCCATAAAATGATAAATTTTTATTTATTATATATAAAAGTTTGGATAACAGATTTTCATGTTAAGTCCACTTAAATACAAAAAATAATGATTTTTTTAATGATATTCACATCACTCATATGCAAGAAATTGCAAAATAGGTCATGAGTACAGGCATTCGAGCAACAGTCTGTGTGTTTAAGAAAGCGAGTTCGACAGGCATATGTTTTGCATTTTACGTAATGGAGCTCCCATTATGATATCCCATAAGAAAGAGACGAAATGCAAATTAGATATGACTGTTATACAATAGGCAGCATTTCAAGATGGAGAGGAAACGAGAGGGATTAATTCGATTTTTTCTGGTGAAATCAAGTTCTGAAATGCATGAATGTCTGTAGTGCTCTCTAATGGGTCACAGGCCCACACAGCCAGAGATTTTAGGCAGGATAAGCCTTTTAAACAGAAGGGAATTTTAAGAAGGGGAGACCAGGGTCAATTGTCAATTTTCCTTTATAATTCACAGAATAATACAAATCTACCTGCCATCATTTGGTATAAGAAACATTTATATGTGCCACAAGTAATTGTAACATTTATAGACTTAATGATAATAAATTGTAATATCTCATTTTATACAAGAAGCCAGCTCCTGTTATAAGGGCAGTTTAAAAAGAAGCCATATTATCTCATTGTATTTCAAAGACAGAAAGAAGAAAACTCAAAGGATCACTGATTTTATATTTATTTAATAGGTTTCTCCTTTTTATGCAACTTTTTCTTTTAGCATTCAGAAATAATGTTTTTTAAAAAGCCAAAGTCTACTGCTGGATACTTTAAAAAATATATATTTATTATGCATTTCAACTAGTTTTAAAATTGTCCCTGATTTCAAAGCCTAGATAAAATCCTTGTAAATATGAGCGACAGTATTATCGCTGTCATTCATGGTAACTTTTAAACAACAACCTAGAGATAAAATAGATTGACAGTTTAATTCATAATATCAGTAATAATCAGTAGACCGGAAGATACAGTGTGCTTCTGTAATACTAAATACATTCTCCATGTCACGACGACTTTTTAAAAAGTTTTTTTTTTTTTTTACAAAACAGAATGTAATAACCTGTCTCCAAGATGTTTTCCAAAGAAAGCTCAGTCCAGGATAAATCCATCCACAGCCAAAAACACAGCTAAAACTCTGATTTAAACCTTTACCAAATCCAAAACTCACATACAAGCTCTCTTCCTCTTAGAACAGCTGCCTTTCCACTAAAACTGCCATAAAATGAAGTAAACAGTTTAAATGCTCTATGAAATCTGTTATTGGTAGGATTAACTATTTTATGATGAATGATCAACACTTAAATATTCTTTATTTGAAGGATTTGTTGATTTATAAGCATTTTCACACTGTAATGGGTCTATCCTTGTTTAAAGAAAGTGGGCATTCACTGTAATTACCAGGAATTAGAGAGGCTGTAAATGAATAATTAGACCTGGATTTATCCTCTCTGTTGCGAATAGGTATATTGACACAGCTACAGTTTGCCACATTTTTAATTGCAGTATGGACTTGACTTATTACTCGGGAGAGTCTTGTAGGCACAGATTTTTGCTTAATTACATGAAGTCCAAATGCCTCGGTGAACAGAAGACAAGTCATCCTGCATCAAGTATTACTGCAGTGGCAGTCGCACAACATTGAGCGCAATAATCAATGTCTTTTGACACAGCATTTATTCAATTTGAAATAGCTGGATGACCACACACACTGTGTATTTCTTTGCTGTAAATGTGCCATCAAGTGCATTTACTGAAGCAATAATCGTTTCACTATATTTTTAACATTAATTATAGCTGTACTGCTCTACACATAGGAGGACTACTTTAGAGACATGCATAACCCAAATTCTTGCTTTATTTACTAATCATCTGTAGAGCTGAGTGATGCAGTGAAAACCTAAATATATTTCAGTCTTTTGAACATATTTAATATTTATCTTTATAAGAGCTGTCAATTGCTACATTTTTTAACAAATGAATTGCATGAAATGCCTCGAATAACAATAGTTTAGTATATAATGATTAAATTAATTAGTTATGTTTTCATAGTTATAATTATATATTTATTTTTCTATACATTTATATAAAAATATATACAATTTTATTTAATTATATTATATGTATATAGTTAGTTTAATTATAAATATATATTATCGATATAATAATTCAGAAATTCAAAATTAAAATGCATTACATTAGTGTGGCAGACTAGTAAAGTATTGATAAGACAATACAAAAAGTGGCTTTACAAGGCAGTATATTGTTTATTTCCATATAAGCCTATCATTGGCCTTCAGTCCACAGCAATCTGTTTTGCAATTGAATTTGTCAATCTGTCCGTGATAGATTTATTACAAGGGATTTGCTAAGGATGCATCAATATACACCTGCATCAGACGGATGCTTTTGAAGCATCTCACTTTGGTTGCTTGGTATCATAGACACAGCGTTTTTCATCGTTTTCTCATCTTGTGCTGGAGTTTCGCTTACTGCCCCCTGCTGAAAACAGGTGGTAAGCTACCTCAAGCTTGAAATACAAAATCTTTGTTTAAACACTTGCCCTTAACACTTACTTAGTTTACTAAATTTAAACCATGACTTGCACTACACACAAATAACTAATATTGGCATTATATTCATGCTGTTTAGCCAGAGGGGAACTGGCCCCCACAGTGAGTCTGGTTTCTCCAAAGGTTACTTTTCTCCATTAACTAACATCTTATGGAGTTTTGTGTTCCTTGTCACAGTCGCTGCGGCTTGCTCACTTACAATCATTTACAATCATATTTAATCAAACTACACAATGATGATTCTGACTTTATAGATATTACAGTTTCATTTTCTGTTAATGCATGATTTTCTGTAAAGCTGTGTGTTGTGAAAAGCGCTATACAAATAAAAATGGCTTGAATTGCTCTGATGGTAGGAATATTCATTATTACAGTCCGGGGACATTAATAATTGTGTAAATTTTTTAAACACATTATTTTTTTATATATTTAATCACTCAGAATTAACATGATAAATCGACAAGTCTTAATATTTATGTACGATGTTTGTGGATTTTTTTTTTTTATCTAGTTTTGATTTTATCAAGGCATGTTTTGTTTTTTTTTACTAAATTAATACACAGAATATATTGCATTTAATATTTTGATTTATTTATATGTGTCCATGATTAGTAATAAACAGCCATGTATACCTACATATACATTTACCTACTAAAATATTTTACTACATGTAGAAATGTCAAGCGAGCATTCAATGAACATTTAACAGTAATGAATTGTTAAATCAGAGTGTTTTGAATCTATTCATTGAAACTTTAAACTGAATAACAAATGACTCAAACTTACCAAATCTAGTGCTGTTTGTCAACTGTGTGCCGCTAAATGCGAGTTAAATGCTTTCTCAAAGAGATTCGATTTTTAAGTGTAATGCTTTGTTGAGTTTTAAATCAACAAAACCACCCTCCCTACCCTAAACCTGAAACCCAACCGTTCATGTTGTAAAAAGCAAATGCCAGATGGAAATTGTAATTGCTGAAGCAACCACTGTATTTTGTGGTGCTTCTGTGACACTTTCGGCTCACGCGTCGACTCACATGCTCTTCAGGACTCGTACCCCGGTCCTTTGCATAGCAATTGCAATGCTCTATCAGTTGAGCTACTGCTCAATTTAATCATGCATGAACAAGCTTGTAAATGGAGTTGGTTTTGTAATTCCAACATTAAAATGTAGTAAAAGTGTTTAGATGTCATAAGATAGCATTGTGTGAGGAACAGGATCAAAAAGTAAATGTTTATGAACTGATAATCTGCAGTTTTACTCTTGATTTGTGTGAATAAAAGTCCTCTAGTGTTTGTCTGAAACTGCCGTGATACAGACTACGAGCCACGTAAATTTCATTTTGCAAAAATGTAGGTATAGTAATGTGATTCTATGAGACCAGGTTGTATTTTTGATTGAAAAATAATATTTTAATGAGAAAAAAGGTAGAGCGAGGTGTGATTTTATCCAACAGGAATTGACTGGATCTTTACAAAGTGGCTGTTGCATACCAGAATGGAGTCAGAGGCATTTTGTGGCATCAGCTGAAAAGGAAAGTCTTTTCAGAGGACAAAAATATTACAAAGACCAAAAATATTTGCCACAATTTGTGGCGATAAATTGTGCATACGTAGTCCAGGAACGTGCATTAAGAAAGTAAACAGTCAATTTTGATGTCATATTTGATGTTTTTTATACCTTGAATAGACTATTTGTGAAGCACAACAGCACTACACAAGTGCATTACCACAAATCCCAGCATGCAGAAGTGTGTGTGTGTATTTCACTGTTTATATTCGTGTTTTTGGCTCATTTCTTAGTGCCCTCATTCACCTCTGCAGATTACTGTGCTGTGCCGGGTATCGACTGTCTCTCTCTCTCTCTCTCTCTCTCTCTCTGTCTCTGTTTTTCCTCACACGTTCTCTCTACCTCTCTCCCTCCCTCTCATGATGGTAAAAATATCTGCAGACAGCAGGAACACAGGCAAAGCTACCTCTCTCTCTCTCTCTCCCTTAGACATCCCACCCATGTGATCTCTCAGGCAGGCGTCGCTGTGTTCAGTCTCCAGCTCTCTGCTGGCAGCAGATAATGAGTCTTTGTGTGGCTGGAGCGAATGAGAGACAGTCTTTTGCTCTTTTTATACTGAAAGCATTTCATACCTTTCTTGCTTTTGCATCTTTCTGTCTCTCCTGTCCTCCTCTTCTCTCTTCTCGTGTGCTCCAGAGTGTTGGGGGTCTTGTGTCACAGGGCAGTTGGTGCGAAATGGAGATCCTTCATTCATCACTTCTTGTCCGGCTTTGAATCGGCTCATTCACGACTCTGAGTGAAGTGGCGCGGCGAGAGGGAGGAGTTAACCAGCGGTGGACACAGGTCGGTGCATTCTGAAGTGACTGCGTGACTCGTGCTCTCTGTCGGTGTTTTGAATTGATGTGTCACGCCGGGCCTTTGGCTCGGGTGGCCAACTCTGTGCGAGGACTGGGAAATCTTAGGTTAACTGAGGTCTGATGCTTCTTTAACTTATAGGGCGGTATGACTGTACATACCGTGTGATGATAGAAATGTGTCAACTGGTAGAGAATTTGCATTTGCGTGGCTATCAGTGGACTGACTGCTTTACGTCACTTAAACATGAGAGCGACGAAGAAACATGGTGTAATGTGAAAATACAGAGTGGGACCTATCCCAAACAAATGAACACAAGGAACTTGTTGGAAAGGAATTTGTTGTTTAAGGTTGCAGAGCAACATCACAACTTAGAGGAATATTCCACGCTCCAAAATTTTAAGTTCAGTTAACAGAATTTGTGGCATGATTTTGACTCATCCCTCGTTTATTTAAAAAAAAAGCAACAGTTGCGATTACAGTAAGGCACTTACAATGGAAGTCAATGGAGCCAGTCAGTAACAATTAAAATACATATTGTTTCAAAAGTATAGACTCAAAATGTAAAAATTCTATGCGTTAACGTTAACGATTTTAGTGTTGTAAAATGAGGGATTCACCAGCATTACAGGGTTTAACGGCGTAATGTTGTCAGCTTCACACTGACATGGTTAGCAAGCGATTTTATCACACTACAATCATATTAACACATATAATGTTTGTGTCTTGTGGCTAAACTAAAGAAACAGTGTGTATTTTAATGTTTACGGACTGGCCGCATTCACTTCTATTGTAAGTGCCTTTCTGTAACCACAACTTACTTGTCTTTTTTTTTTGTTTTTTTAAATAAGGGACCATTTGAAATTATTATTATTATTATTAATTTGTGGTAATCAACATTGTCACAAATGCTGTTGATTGAGCTTAACTTGTCTTGAACCTCTTCAACATCATAATTATCGACAGATTATTACAGAATTCAACTGACTGAACAAAAGTGTGCAAATATCAGCTCTTTCTAGTCTTTTGTCACTCAAGTGTTGCATAATATGTAGCTGTATTTGATCCAATGCTAGATGTATAATTCATTTGTTATGAATAATTTCATATTTTGGTTTACATGCATCAAGCTCCAAATAAAAAGAGAAAATAATTAAATGAGATTTGATTATCCACTGGATTATCCAAAAATATCTATTACTGAATGTTTTTTTAAAATACATAAATATATGAAATATTGTATATTTTTATTCTATCATATATATATATATATATATATATATATATATATATATATATATATATATATATATATATATATATACAGGATCTTAATATTTTTGAAATATTTATATTTATATATAAAATCAGAATGTAATGTAGTTTTGTCATTGAATTAAAACTTGCAAAACTAACTATATTGTGATGCATTCCAATACATACCAATCGTGATATAAAATTACTTATACTATGATATAAGGTTTTGCTCATACCACCCTTACTATAGAGCTGCAGCATGCAGTGGCTACTAAATGAAGCACTGGTTGCTGTAGGTTGTAAGTGCTGCATTGACAGCATTAAAGTATGTGTATGTATTTGTACATACAGATATTCTACGGAGCTCATTCGGGGAGTGGCTCTTTTTGTCTCTGCTGGTTTTTGCTGCAGGATTTTCACTTGTAACATGCTGTAAGTGTGCTGTGGAAAACTACAGTGGCTGAGAGAAGACAAAGGGAGAGAGAGCGAGCAGGATATGTTGAGAAATAACTAGCTGTGTGTGTGTGTATGTGTGGACAGTAGCTCTCTCTACAGTTCAACAGTCAGCTCAAGTTACCTTTGGGAAGCCAACGATGTCATGCCAATTCATTGTGTCAAGAAATGAAAAAGTTGTTCCTCTTGCTTTGGTCTCAAATTAGAATGGTTTCAAAAGCGCTGGATTGTCAACTTTGACCATTTTAATGCAGAAAATGTCACCAATTAGGACCTGCACCAAAAATAATGTTATCAGGGCAGATGAGTATGGTATATTAGATAACTGTTAAAGGGATAGTTCACCCCAAATTTGAAATTTTGTCATTTACTCTTTCATCTATGAAACACAAAAGGAGATGTTAGACAGAATGTTAGCCTCAGTCACCATTCTGTCATTGTATGGATAAAAGATATAATGAGAATTAATGGTGACTGAGGTTTGATTCTTTTTTCCTTTCTTGTTTTAAGTATAAACCTCACTAATATTTGTTAGATTTTTGCTTAAAACAAGAAAAAGCAATTTGCCAAAAGTTTAAGAAATATAAACTTAGATGTAGCTCTTTTTTTAAGGAGTTTATTTATAATTGTATCACTTATAACATTGTTTTATATAGAGTGAGGGAGAGAGAGAGAGAGAGAGAGAGAGAGATATTTGTATATAGACAAAAATATCTTGTTTTCCCCCGTATAAAGGATGCCAAGGATCTACAAAGCTGTCATTGCTGCACGTGGAGGATTTTTTTTTTATGAGAACTCTTCGAAGTAGTTTAAGAAGTTCTGAACATTTTGTTTTATTTTATTTTTTAATTGTAATAGTCATTTTTCACATTATTAATGTCCTGACTATACATTGTGATCAGTTGAATGCCACTTTGGTGAATAAAAGTACCAATTTCTTTCCATAAGAGCAAAATCTGTACATTATTCCAAACTTTTGGCTGCCAGTGTGTGTATATGTGTGTGTGTAGACAGATATATATATATATATATTAGTGTACAATCGATATGTGGGCAATAAGAAAAACATGACATTTTGCCGCGTATGTGCATACCTAAATTATTTCTCCAAATTATTTTCTTTTACAGTAATGACCTTAATGAATACCCTGTGATTACAGATGGATTTTCAGATTTCAGGGGTGTGTGCGGTATATGCCCCACAAATGAAAAAGCAAAATGACTCTCAGATGTGAAATTCACTATTTGTGCAAGTGTATTAGCATCTCCATGGCAACCACTTTGGGTATCGCAGAGCAGCGCAGCATCCACTGAGGACGAAAAATGCGAATGGATTTTCAACAAGGGGAACTAATTATGATGATTACGAGAAAATTGACTTACATTGCGTCCCCAAAACTAGAGGAGCCATTTTCAATTATTCAGCACCTCCTGTATCTCACAAGAGTGCTGCGGGAAACGGCGTGATTCAGATGGATCTGGGGCTTAGATCAAGAGAACTTTCCTGAAGGTACCAAATATTAATCTTTTCAGGAAACATGTTTCTCCCTCCAGTCCTTGAAACTTTGGAGGAAGGAATTTTAATATACAGTACCTGGAGAAAGCTATCTGTTAGCGTTCCCATTCATTTCAATGGCAGTTGCTCGGGTGACGGATGCCCCACAGAAGTGTGCGAGCCATAAACACCATGTGACTAATCACTCTTGAGCTGTATATGCTGATGTCACTACAAGAATGTTCACAGCCCTGAAGCCCTTCACTAGCGACTAAGTCCATTTAAGACTTTTAAATAAATAAATATATAAATTATAGAGGAGACCAAGGCTATTTGTCACACGGGAAAGTTCACACAAGGGCTTTACGTCAGTAATGATATGATTTAGTGGGGCCTTAGTAGCTCAGTGAGTATTGACGCTGACTACCACCCCTGGAGTCACGAGTTTGAATCCAGGGTGTGCCGAGTGAGTCCAGCCAGGCCTCCTAAGCAACCAAATTGGCCCGGTTGCTAGGGAGGGTAGAGTCACATGGGGTAACCTCCTCGTGGTCACGATTAGGGGTTCTCGCTCTCAATGGGGCACGTGGTAAGTTGTGAGTGGTTCGCGGAGAGTAGCATGAGCCTCCACATGCTGTGAGTCTCCGCGGTGTCATGCACAGTGAGCCACGTGATCAGATGCGTGGATTGACGGTCTCAGAAGCGGAGGCAACTGAGACTTGTCCTCCTCCACCAGGATTGAAGTGAGTAACCGCGCCACCATGAGGACCTACTAGTCCTCAGTAGTGGAAATTGGGCATTCCAAATTTTGAGAAAAGGGGATAAAAAAATAAATAATATGATTTGTAGTCAAAAGTCTAATTGCATAAATGTGTGTTTTCTCTAGCAGTGTTTTTTAGTTTCAAACACCTTGTTAAAACCCCTCTTAAATTAGAATTATTTTTGTGAATTCTACCTTTCAAAGTACATTATTTACCCTTACCATATTTTGTTATATCTCTTGGGTAAACAAGTGAACATAATCAAACCACGCTGGCATACATTAAGAGTCAACTATATTATTAATTCACTTTTTTTTTTTTTTACATTTTTATCAGGGCAGGTTGTCACATGTTTTAAATGTCATAAATGTATACAATTTATCAATTACAATATTTGTTGGCCAAAACGGGGGAACATGTCCCCTCCAATGTTCACATGAAACATTCTCAAATGGTTTAATGACAGGCTCCATTGTGAGAACTTACCCCATACAGTGTGACAACATGCCCCAAATTTAAGGTACTGTATGTAGCTATGCAAAAATTTAGTATTGAAAGTAAATCCACCCTGAGAAATATATTCATTGGAGTAAAAAGACTGACAACTAGCCCCAGTCTCCCCTATATCTCGGTTTCATAGAAACATTACTATAAATACATTTTTGCAAACTGACTTTTAAATGCCGAATTCTACGTTTCACCGCACTATAGTGCATCGTTTGGAAAAATGTCACATTTTAACACTTTTAATACTGACCCACCTACATTATCACACGCATTCCTAAGTGATTAGCTTTCGCGGTAGCTGTACTCAAATGTGCTTTTCATGTCGCATTTTGTTTTTGGACACTATCGGTTAGGTTTACGTGTTGGTTTAGGGTAAGGATGTCTGGTTTGTTCACCTCTCATTTGTTTTTTTAGATCACTATTTGTTAGGTTTAGGTTAAAGTTTTGGGCTATTAAGGAGGTACGTTTACTCATTAAAACCTTCATCTAATATTAACTTTAAAAACCATGTCTTATTTCGACACTATTTCACTCACTTTTGGCGCCCCCCGCTGGACATTTCACTGGGAAACTGCAGCAAAACGCGTAATAATGCACGTATTTTCGTTTTGCAAAAATGTTACCACGGTCACTTAATGTTCATGAAATCAGGCTGAACAAACCACATTATATTGAGGTATCATTCACGTTCATAATAAATATGGTACGGGACGAGTTATGCACCGAAGTTTAATACTTGGGGTTAGGGGTTTGTACAAATCGCTAACTCCAAGTATGAGCAGTAGTAATAGTGATGTATTTAATTGATTAATTAAAAACAGTTATCTGACATACAAATGTAATTCTGCCCAGCAATCTCTCTCTTGATTTCTAAAAATTCCTTTCCAGTAATCATGAACGACTGGAAAGGTCATGGAAAAGTCACAGAAATTCATTAGTGTGGGAAAACTGCCTACCAAAATGTTGTTGTTTTGAGCTGGCTATTGGGACGCTGCCTTAAGAGGTAAACCTACCTCATAGCCTTGTAGTAAAGAGCCAGTGTTCTGTGAATTCTGTCACTCCAATAGTTTACTGTAGAAATGTGTGTAGAGAACAGAGCTGTATTCTGTCTTTTCAGGAGAGAGAGAAAAAGAGAGACAGATGCATTCCGCAGCAGTACTGTGGTTTGGAGTGTCTCCAGCTGCTGTGTTCATGCAACACACATGCGCTCACACACACATGAACAATAGTGCTCTGCTGAGACCCATGTAGCCCGGTGGCCGAGGCAAGTCTCGCTCCAGTTCTACACACCCTCTGCTTGGGCTTCTTTTGGGGGAATTCTCTAAATGAATTGCCACAGCTGATAGCAGCTTTTATTTGCATGGACTGTCTGATTCACTACAGGAATCATGCAAATCAGGTAACAGCGCAAACACACCTACAAAATTAATGCTGAACAGAATTTGCATGGTGCAATTTCCCATCTTGCAGGCCGGTTCCAAGTGCTAGTTCGTGAAGGATGCAGCAGTCGATAATGATCTGGCGTACTTTACTGTGACTGTACAGCATCACTCCAACACTGTAAATTGGCCCTTTCAAATGCTGAAACTTCATTTGACTGCATGGGATGTCTGGAGATATGCCTTTTATAATATTAATCAAATTATTTACATGATATGCCGATTAATTAATTGAATTAATCGCATTTATAATCATTGTCTGAGAAAGGCCCTCAGATAACAAAAATTCAATATATAATGATTCATTATAAATAGTTATTTAAAGAAAATTATAAATATTATATACTGTATATTATAAATATAATAATTAAAACGCAGTACATTGTTGTGGCACATCAGTAAAGCATTGATAAGACAATACAAGAAGTGGCTTTAGAAGGTAAAATATTGTTTATTTTCATATTTTACATAAGCCTATCACTCGCTTCAGTCCACAACAGTCCATTTTGCAATTCAATTAGTCAATCTGTCCGAGATAGATTTGTTAAAACTGAGAGCTTTAATACGTCATTGTACACATGCGTCAGATGGACGCTTTTGGAGCATCTCGCTTTGGTTTCTTTGCATCATAAACAGCGTATCGTGAAAACCGCATAGGCGCTGTACTGGAAACAGAAATGATTAGTTCACCTCTCAACTCTTTTGGTCCAAGTCGTTCGTTCTTTTGTCACGTGACAGCCGTATACGCTATGCATTGCTCACACAGGACACAGAAATGATTAGTTCACCTCTCGAGCCATCTGATCCGAGTCGTTTGTTCTTTTGTCACGTGACAGCCGTATACGCTATGGACATACGGCTGTCACGTGACAAAAGAACGAACGACTCGGACAAGAAGATTCCAGAGGTGAACTAGTCATTTCTGTTTCTCATAATTTGTCCTTGGCTGCATTATCAATTTTTCCTTATTGGGACTATAATCAAAGTTTGCATAAATAGACGTGTTGGGGGGATTAAGCTATTGAAAATGTAACATTTTAATTTAATTCTGCTCAAATGAACGAAATGACTTGAATAAAGATTTGTTCATTTTGCTGAACGAGACTCAAAGATTCAAGTCAGTAAAATGATCCGATCTACCCATCACTAGTACATTCTAATATAAACCTCCTTCTAAACAAGAACTCATGAGTGGAAACAGACAATTTCAATGTAGGTTAAATGGTGCTTTTAAGATTATTTGTGGTAGTTTTTCAAAATGCAGCCACATCTACTCACTTCCCTCAAATTTATCTCATGTAATTGAAGCATCGTGCTTTAGTATGTGCATATAGGCCCTGATTTAATTTTAGAATGGACCTATTAATACTAAATGTCATTCATGCTATTATAAATAGTGCAAAGAACGCTTAGTAGTATGAGATTTAACTTTACCTCCCATTTTTTTTTCTGAATCGAAAAAGAATCGAAAATATGAGGCTGGAATCAACTCCAAAATCAGGAATCGGAGTCAGTTCTCAAATTTCTAGAATCTAACAGCCCTGAATTTTCGACAGCCCTAATAAAGTAATATAACAATAAGATTATCATTCAGTGAATACCTTCTGGCATGCTCAGGACAAAATGTAAACAAACCTTCCTTTGAAATTAAATTTACCACCTGCTACAGGCGGTAATAACGCAACGTTAATTGTGTCAGGCAAATTGCGCTGAGTTTTGTGAATAAGGCGCATTTTATAAAAAGCCAAATTTGCATAAGAGGCTTGTTTGCATGAAAAAGAATGATAATAAAGGGAAATGAATAAAAAAGGATAGTAAAAATTCTGTCATCATTTCATCACCCATCAAACATCTTTGGGTGAACTGTCCCTTTAATTTAAATTCTCATGGTGCAGTGCTATTTATATTTCTTACATCTGACAGACTCCATCTCCCATCAGACAAATTTTGCATCGGTTCAGGCGTGTTAACCTTCTCCCATGGCATGGGAGACTTGGGTTCTCATCCCGTGTTGAAAACAGGAAGTAATCGCCTTTGCATAAACACTAAAGAGCGCAAATTCATAGGTTCCATTTCCCCTCTATGATTATAGTTTTAATTCTCTGATGGTTAGGTTTAGGGTTAGAGGGTAGAGTTAATAAAATATGCATTTCTCCTCACTGTATTACATCCTTTACAACTAAAAACAACTCGCTTTGCAATTCGCTTTTGGCGCCCCTCTGTGGGCATTTCACCCGGAAACTGGAGCTCACATGTGCCCTTGCATTTAAAAACACTTCCCGTTTCGGCCACTGGGGGCAGTGCTTCGAATTTCGGTAAGCATAGACCAAGGGTGAGTCTCAGAAAGTTCCCTAGTTCAGTAGTCAGGGCACTGATCAGTGAGTTGTCCATTTCTATGGCTGTCTCAGTCACAAAATCGTTGCAGTGCACTGTAGCTCAAGACTGGTTGCCTACTGAAGCTAAGCAGGGCTGAGCCTGGACAGTACCTCGATGGGAGACCTCCTGGGAAAACTAAGGTTGCTGCTGGAAGAGGTATTAGAGAGTCCAGCAGGGGGTGCTCACACTGTGAACTGTGTAGGTCCTAATGCCCCAGTATAGTGATGGGGACACTATACTGTAAAAAGGTACGGTCCTTCTGATGAGACGTTAAACCGAGGTCCTGACTCTCTGTGGTCATTAAAAATCCCAGAACACTTCTCAAAAAGAGTAGGGGTGTAACCCCAATGTCCTGGCCAAATTCCCCCCATTGGCCCTTATCAGTCATGGCTTCCTAATAATCCCCATCCATTAATTGGCTGTATCACTCTACTCTTTCCTCTCCACCAATAGCTAGTGTGTGGTGAGCGTACTGGCACACTATGGCTGCCGTCGCATCATCCAGGTGGATGCTGCACACTGGTGGTGGTTGAGGAGAGTCCCCTGTTCACTGTGTAAAGCGCTTTGAGTGTAGTGTCAGAAAAGCGCTATAGAAATGTAATGTTCATTCATTCTTGAAATGTTCGTTCCCTAAAAAAATCCGACAATGCACTGTAAAAACCAGGGAGCATCGTAGCTCTCTATGTTCCCTTACTGGAAACATTGTCATGTCTTCTGAAGTATCTCAAATTGTTAGAAGATGAGCTCAAGTGTAAATATCTGATGTCAAAGCCTTGTTTGTTCTTTAATAGAGATGTTGTTTGTAATGTCTTTGATCAATAATTAATGAAAGGGAAACAATCTTTTAAATATTAGAGTTGAAAGGTTATTTATATTTTTATTTCTTTATGTCATTTATCTGTTAGAACACTGTACGTTTGAATACCTTCAACGAAAATTAATGATGGTGACATTTATACAGCGATGGTGCTCATTAATAACAGCTGCGCTTGAATGCGCAAGCTCGTTATTGTGTCGCTGGTGATTGAGTCACAAGTGTCCCAACGTTCAGTGGATGAACACCATTGCCAGTGCCCGAATTTGTGTTCACAATATACTAATTCACGACATAGGGATCTAGGAGGCTGATTGAGACGCACCACAAGTTTAGCTCAAGAAAAGGTAACCTACTGTTCACTGTAAGACCAGTATGAATGCAACTAGGTTTTTATTTTTGTGTAGGCTACCATTTTGTACCATTGTACTAATTGGTCTTAAGGTAGCCCTGTATAATGGTGTGTTCAAGTCCTCTTGGGAAGTTCCTACTAAAGAGGTCGGAAATCGTGAATAAGATGTGATCTGCGTTCAAGTGAGTTTGAATACTACTATTCTGATGCTAGTGAAACTTTGTAATACAGCACTTTTCGTACCACTGTCTCCTTAAGATGATTCGCTTAAAATGTATTCCTCTTTTGTAAGTCGCTTTGGATAAAAGCGTCTGCCAAATGAATAAATGTAAATAAGTGATTTTTTTTCTGAAAGAGCGGACCCGTTTTACCATTTCATATTTCTCTCTTTTTCACTTACTAGCAAAGACTGGAAGCTTTTTTAGCACCAATGCAACATAATGAAGAGCAAAGTCACACATTAGGTGTGTAATTAATGCTTTATCTTAGGTAGCGTGGCCGAGTGGTCCAAGGCGCTAGATTAAGGCTCCAGTCTCTTCGGGGACATGGGTTTGAATCCCATGATCTTTAGTGGCAGTGGTGGCTCAGCGGTTAAGGCTCTGGGTTACTGATCAGAAGGTCGGGGGTTCAAGCCCCAGCACTGCCAAGATGCCACTGTTGGGCCCTTGAGCAAGGCCCTTGACCCTATCTGCTCCAGTGGCGCTGTATCATGGCTGACCCTGTACTCTGACCCCAGCTTAGCTGGGATATGTGGAAAAAAAAAAGAATTCACTGTATATGTGCAAATGTGTGATAAATAAATACAATTTTAATTAATTATTATTATCTATTTTACACATATAATGATGGGAAATGTAGTTTTGTTGCAAATGCTTGTCGCTGCATAAATCAACTAAATGAGTCTTTTTCCTGGCAAGTTTTATTGTTTTCTAAATTAACAGTAGAAAAAAAATGCATACAAACTAAACTGAACAGTCAAAATTCTCAAGTAAAACTTGGACAGTTGGGTCTCGAAGAAAATCCCAAATTTCCCACTCGTTATTACGACTTTGTGGTGACATTTGTGTGTTCTTAACTCTTAAAGATGATCATTCTGACATGAACGCATCATAATTTGGTTGGTTTTGAGTTCAAATGTATCTGAGGGGCTGTTCACACAGGACATGCTCTTGCATCAAAAACAGACAGAGCTCAACCAAATGGAAAAGAAATGTAGAGGTCTAAAGACATGCTTTAAAAAATTTGACTACTTTTTTGACCATGACACATCTACATCCATCGGCACTTTTTTTTTCAATTGTTTTCCTTAAGAAAAACATGCGCTAGACAGACATCTTTGACCATTGCACTGCATCTCGTTTTTTTTGGTGACTCATTCAGGAGCGCTGCAATTTTAGATGCCGTGTCAAGTTAAAAATGCATCTCTAGACACATGTCCTCTGCTGAAAAGCTGCCTTTTCACTGTTTTCCGACATCTGCCTATGACTGTCAGATATCCCCCCAGCCAGATGGGCTGGTTTGAGTATTTTTGTAACTGCTGATCTTCTGGGATTTTCACACACAACAGTCTCTAGAATTTACTCAGAATGGTGCCAAAAACAAAAAACATAATGTGAGTGGCAGTTCTGTGGATGGAAATGCCTTGTTGATGAGAGAGGTCAACAGAGAATGGCCAGAATGGTTCGAACAGACAAAGTCTATGGTAACTCAGATAACCGCTCTGTACAATTGTGATGAGAAGTTTATCATTTTAGAATGCTATTCTGAGATGCGGGTTGGCGCTGTTTTGGTGGAACAAAAACTGTTGATATTTCTCACTTCGCACTGATAGTTTTGAATAGAAAGCATCACATCCGGTCAGATTGTATTTAATCTAACCCTAAAAATATAAGAAAATATCCAGATGAACTAGTCAACCACACTAATTGACTAGTTGGTTGTTGGATGGCTAGTCGATTAGTTGAGACCTAGGTCTATCTTAAAAGATTTACACATACAGTAAAAACAGTTACTCTGCAGAGAAAATGAATGTGTTTTTACTTCCGAAACGCTCTCTGTTAACACTCTATTTAACACAATCTCTCTGTCTCTCTGTTGTGCAGCCTTGTAGCAGACATGACAGGAATCCTGAAGAGGAAGTTTGAGGAGGTGGAGGGAGCATCGCCCTGTTCGTCGCTGAGGGAGTCTGAGGAAGAGGAGATATCGAGCACTGAGAGTGGAGACAGTAGTGACAGCGTCAACCCGTCGGCCTCACACTTCAGCCATTCATCATCAGCAGCATCCTCATCATCAAACACACTGCAGCGCACTGGTAAATATTCCAAAATATTCCGAAAAACAGGGTTGACATGTGTTAGACACAATTCAGCATCATTATTGATGGAACATTTGAATTAATGAATGAATAAAAAGAAAAGCAGCCAGTGTTAATTTTCATACATTTTATTATTATTATTATTTTATACATAATGTTTGTCAAAATTTCCTTTAATTGTAGTCAACATTTCTTCATGTCATATTCATTAATTTTAGTCAATTGTACTCTGACTAAAATTGCATTTAATTTCATTGGAAAACAATTGTATATTTTAGTTGATGATAATGTGCAAAATGTCACAAATATGTACCAATCTATAGACCAAACTTTTTTAAAATATTTGAATATTTGGTTAAACTACTTACAATTATTTAAACATGTATCAAACATTTTAAAGATCGTTATGTTTAATATGTAGGATTAAACAATGTGAGAAAACTGTATTGTGTGAAAAATCGAATTGTGATTATTTTGAAAAATATTGTGATTACGATCTGAACTGCAATATGATTATTTACATTTAAAAAACATTAAGTCATGGGCAAACTACTGGCAGTAGAAATACTGTTCCGTGTGTTGCTTTGTTTTTAAACACCATTTTTAGGTCGCCGTGTCAAGTTCAACATAGTTTGAAACTTAGAAAAACACTTCTCGAGATCCCTGAATTTGGAATTGCGCTTCATCCTGCTGTGTTTGAACGCGAGCGCGTTCTTATCTTGTGCCGTTCTAGTGGCAAGCAAGCCTGAGAATATGGTTAGTTCTCTGTACAGCAGCACGTTAACTATACAGCCGGAGTTTCGCTTGCTGCCCCCTGCTGAAAACAGGTGGTTCTTCAAGCTTGAATTGCTCTGATGGTAGGAATATATTTCTTATTACAGTCCAAACACATGATTAATTGCGTTAATTGTTTTAATGCATTATTGTTATATAATTAATCGCACTGAATTAACACGTCAAATTGACAGCCCTAATTTGTATATTTTCTTGTAAAATGTTTAAGAACAAATCAAGTGCTTCAGGTAACAATGCATACACTAAAATGTAATATCAAAAAGAAATATGTGTTCACCACCTTTAACTATTGAGCCACTGCTATTTTTTTTTTTTTTTTTACATGACTTCACAACAGTCAAGTCAGAGCTTTTATAGAACTCAGAGTTTACAACTTATGAGTTTACGACTTACAAAGTTCTATGAAGACGTGAACAGTTTTTACAATTTTGTATCTCATAATTACGGCAATTCCAACATGACGTGAACGCACCATTAGGTCACAACCAAAATAATCTTTTTTCAAGTGAAAACTCTGTTTTCAGTTTCCTAACATCATTATTTTCCAATGTATGCGGTAATGGAGAGCGTTATCAAAATGTTTATTTTCCGGTGTAGTAAAACTCCGGTCTAGAGATGTAAACGTAAATAAATGAATGTGTTTTCACATGGAAATGTATTAGTGTGGGTGTGGCCTCAATGTTAGTAATTATAACCAACTGCAAAAGTGAAGAGATTTCGGAGGGTTGCAGGAAGGACCTCATTCTATGGTTGTAAAAAGTCCCAAAAGTTGCTCTTTGTTTTTAGTCATTGCATGTATAAAAAAAAAAGGATAGTCCAATGCACTTCTTCTGGTACAAATGTTAAAAAGCCTTTTACTGTAAATAGAACCAATTCTTAAATATTGACTTTTATCATATTCTGGTGGCCTCCAGTTTATTAAAGCAATAAGAAAAATATGTCATGCATTATAGTGATTTTACCATGGTTTAGGAAGTTTTAGGAACACCTTTTACCTGTGCTTAAATCATTGTAATGCATGGCCTCTCATGGCTTATTTGATTTAATAACTTTTCCTCCAAATTCGTTCTTTCTACATTGAGCTACTGCACTTGTAGAAATTTTTGGCTCACATTTTTCCTTTTTCAGTAGAAATCCCTCTGCTTTAACTCTGCCCTGGAGTTCCTGCTTGAGTCAGAGTAGGTTAAGCATAGTGCACACTTTTATGTGTGTGTGTTGTGCTGGTGATACTGGGCGGGGGACCGGCGGCAGCAGATGGTTCTTATTTGTCCTGTTTGTGTCAGACATGAAGGCAGCAGTGGCAGAGAGAGAATCGGGGAAACTCCACTCTTATGGAGGCCAGGACTGGTGATATTTATACAGGGAATATTTACCATCCCCCTTTAAACAGCCAAACAATGAGAGCCACATGCATGCTGGCTTTTAAGGAGCCACTAGGGGCGCACATAGGAGAATGAGATAAGGAGTGATAGACAGTAGCTTAAAAAAAACTCTCAATACATTTTGCAGTCTTTTGAAGATATTAAATAAATATCTTGCTATTGTATTTGCTCTGAAATGGTTTAAAAGTATGATTTGTTGTCAGAGGAACCATCATTTCAGCAGCCATTATTGCCAGTTATGCCTAGGGTATACTTTGTTTTTCTGCGTGCCGTTACGTGCACATTCGAGTGCTCTAGCCTTTCAAAGTATGCTCTTTCGACCGCAAGCTCGTTCAGATGCACTCTACACATGCACGCTAGGTCTGCTTTGTGTTACTTTAGTACTTTTTGTACTTTTTAGTTTTGTGTACAACAACGCGCTGGGTGCAAGATTGACCAGCATGTGAAAAAGGGGCAGTGGTGGCTCAGTGGTTAAGGCTCTGGGTTACCGACCAGAAGGTTGGGGGTTCAAGCCCCAACACTGCCAAGATGCCACTTTTGGGCCCTTGAGCAAGGCCCTTGACCCTATCTGCTCCAGGGGCGCTGTATCATGGCAGTGACCCTGCACTCTGACCCCAACTTAGCTGGGATATGTGAAAAAAAGAATTTCACTGTATATATGCAAAATGTATAATGTGTGACAGAATAAAGGCTTCTATTTAAAAAACACTTTAAAGGAAATGTTTGCCAGAAAATGGATATTCTCTCATTATTTACTCACCCTCATGCCATCCCAGATGTGACAGATTTTTTTCTAGGCTCTAGTATCCCAGCAATGTAATACACAAATCATCAGAGACAATGATTTCTGAAATGAAATCACTTTTAAATGTTTTATCTGTATTTTTTTTTACTTTAATGTCTTGTGTTGTAGCATCCTCCATTCTGAAGCGCGAAAAGCGGATGAGGACGCGTCGTGTACACTTTGAAAAGGTGACGGTGTATTACTTCAGCCGTAGACAGGGCTTCACTAGCGTGCCCAGTCAGGGTGGCAGTACTCTTGGCATGTCCAACAGACACAGCTGCATCAGGCAGTACACACTGGGCGAGTTTGCCAT